>NC_091211.1:3836767-3916020 GCF_040958095.1 Procambarus clarkii
AGTACCTAAGCAACAGGAGACAACGAGTCTGTGTGAGGGGTGAGGTCTCAGATTGGCGAGACGTTACAAGTGGAGTCCCGCAGGGGTCAGTCCTTGGACCTATACTGTTTCTGGTATATGTAAATGATCTCCCAGAGGGTATAGATTCGTTCCTCTCAATGTTTGCCGACGATGCAAAAATCATGAGGAGGATTGAAACAGAGGATGATAGTAGGAGGCTACAAGATGACCTAGATAGACTGAGTGAATGGTCCAACAAATGGCTGTTGAAGTTCAACCCGAGTAAATGCAAAGTAATGAAACTAGGCAGTGGAAACAGGAGGCCAGACACAGGATACAGAATAGGAGATGAAGTACTAAATGAAACAGAGAGAAAGATCTAGTAGTTGATATCACACCAAACCTGTCTCCTGAAGCCCACATAAAAAGAATAACGTCTGCGGCATATGCGAGGCTGGCTAACATCAGAACGGCGTTCAGGAACCTGTGTAAGGAATCATTCAGAATCTTGTACACAACATATGTAAGACCAATCCTGGAGTATGCGGCCCCAGCATGGAGCCCGTACCTTGTCAAGCACAAGACGAAGCTGGAAAAAGTCCAAAGGTATGCTACTAGACTAGTCCCAGAACTAAGAGGCATGAGTTATGAGGAAAGGCTGCGGGAAATGCACCTTACGACACTGGAAGACAGAAGAGTAAGGGGGGACATGATCACAACCTACAAAATCCTCAGGGGAATCAACCGGGTAAACAAGGATGAACTATTCAACACTTGAGGGACGCGAACAAGGGGACACAGGTGGAAGCTGAGTACCCAAATGAGCCACAGAGACATTAGAAAGAACTTTTTCAGTGTCAGAGTAGTTAGTAAATGGAATGCATTAGGAAGTGATGTGGTGGAGGCTGACTCCATACACAGTTTCAAACATACACAGTCAGTTTCAGACTGACCATCATAAGAACTGCCTATAGAAACTTGTGTAAGGAATAGTTCAGGACCCTGTATACCACTTATGTCAGACCAATCCTGGAATATGGAGCTCCAGCCTGGAGTCCATACCTAGTTAAACACAAGACATATTTATTGAAGATTCAGCGGTATGCCACCAGACTCGTCCCGGAACTGAGAGGAATGAGCTACGAGGAAAGGCTAAAGGGCTGAACCTTACGTCCATGGAAAACAGAAGTGTAAAGGAAGACATGATAACCCCCTACAAAATTCTCAGGGGGAATTGACAGGGTGGACAAAGACAAAATCTTCAGCACGGGTGGAACACGAACAAGGGGACACAAATGGAAACTTAGAACCCAGATGTGTCACAGAGACGCAAGAAAGAATTTTTTCAGTGTCAGAGTAGTTAATAGATGGAATGCACTAGGAAGTGATATGGTGGAGGCTGACTCCATACACAGTTTCAAATATAAGTATAATAGAGCTCAGTAGGCTCAGGAATCTGTACACCTGTTGATTGACGGTTGATAGGCGGGACCAAAGAGCCAGAGCTCAACTCCCGCAAACACAACCAGGTGAGTACAACTAGGTGAGTACACACATACACACACACACACACACAACTTGCTTATTTGAACCCCCCAAAAAACTCCAAACTGTAACATATGTTTTTAAACAATGATTTTCAACATGTTAATATTACCAATAAATTCTACAAATCAAACTTTATTATTATTATTATTATTATTATTATTATGAATCTTTATGAGCAAATATTCATCCTGACCATTAGTAAAGACATTTATATAAAAATTTTTACTTTCTTTCTCTTAACAGTGTTGAATGGTCCACAAAATGACCAATTTAAAAAATAATACATTATTTTGTTACGAGAACAAGAACCATTTTGATTTAATATTATGTATTTAGAATTGCAAACAGATTTTATTGCCCATATGGTAAACTTTCCTCTGTTGGAAATAAAAAACAAAAAATAGGAAAATGTTATTTATTTTTATTTTTTTATATCTGTAACTTGAAGGTGTACCCGGATGCGCCCAGGTCTCTCTTCCTCCCTCCATTTCCTCTCTCCACCTCTCACTTCTTACCTATCCCCTCCCTCTCTCACTCATAATTCCTCCCTTTCTCTCACCCTCTCCACCTGTCTCGTCTTCTTCCACAATGTCGCCCCTCTCCACACTTTCTCCCCACTCTCTCACTTTCTCCTTCCCTCTCCTCCTTCCGCTCCCTCTCTCCTTCCTCCTCAGATATGTCTCTTCTCAACTCTTCTCTATCTCTCAGAAAACTTATATCCCGATTATTTAATTCCCATCACACTGGATGGTAAGTCACACAGGACCATGTGATCAGTTGTCTGTTCTGGCAAACTTTGGATGCATTATGAGGATATCTTCAAGGACACGAGAGCTAATAAAGTCATTGCAAAGTTCCAGGTACTTCATGCTGGCAGGTCGGAAGGGGTACTAGGGACTGGAGATTTTGTAAATAGTGTGTAAGATCATGACCGAGTGGCTGCTCACAGAGTTTACACCTTGAGTGCCCAGGTGCAAACTGGACACTCCAGGATTGGGAGATTTGTCACCTGTAGCCACCTGCCGCAGGTAACGGTAGCCACCTGCCACAGGTAACGGTAGCCACCTGCCACAGTTAACGGTAGCTACCTACCACAGATAACGGTAGCCACCTGCCACAGATAACGGTAGCTACCTACCACAGATAACGGTAGCCACCTGCCGCAGGTAACGGTAGCCCCCTACCACAGGTAATGGTAGCCACCTACCACAGGTAATGGTAGCCACCTACCACAGGTAACGGTAGCCGGTCGGCCGAGCGGACAGCACACTGGACTTGTGATCCTGTGGTCCTGGGTTCGATCCCAGGAGCCGGCGAGAAACAATGGGCAGAGTTTCTTTCACCCTATGCCCCTGCTACCTAGCAGTAAAATAGGCACCTGGGTGTTAGTCAGCTGTCACAGGCTGCTTCCTGGGGGGTGGAGGCCTGGTCGAGGACCGGGCCGCGGGGACACTAAAGCCCCGAAATCATCTCAAGATAACCTCAAGATAGCCACCTACCACAGGTAACGGTAGCCACCTGCTGCAGGTAACAGTAGCCACCTGCCACATGTAACGGTAGCCACCTGCCACATGTAACGGTAACCCCCAACCTAATCCTGACAAACAACGGTCTGGATCAGGTTGTTGCACTCTGACGCTGTGTGTTATATAACTAGGAAATGAAATGGTAATATAAATCTAGGGACAACACAATCAATATTTCAGACTTGACCTGGAAAACCTCACGTAGGAGTTGAGTTAGATGACGATATTTCTTAAATTGTGGCAACTGGAACCGATCCCGACGGATCTACGACACCCCCATACCCCAGCAGCATCACTTTTGAAAGTTGGGGGAGGCTAGCCGCAAGCATCTGGCACACAGCATCGTGCAAACATGCAAATGCACATACACTCTCTTATAGATTATGGGGATGAGGGGGGGGGGAGGGGAATCCTGGCAGCAACTGTGTCTCTTTCCCCTCTTCTCCATTTCTGCCTCTCTTCTTATTCCTTCTCCCCCTCTCCGATTTTCTCCCCCTCCCCCCCCCTCTCTCTCTCTCTCTCTCTCTCATATCTCTCCTTCCCTCTTGTGCCTAACCACTTGTTTCCCTCTCTCTCCTTCAGTCTCTCTTCAAATATCCCCTTCTCTTGCCTTCTCCTTTCTCCTCCTTCCTTCCTTCTCTCCCCGTTCCTATCTATTTTTTGTTTATTAGGAAATGAGGTACATCTGCATTAGTGCAGCTACCCTAGACTATATGAAGTGGAGTACAGTGTGTCAAAAAAAAGCTAACTAGGTGATGTTAAAAAATCCCCATCACACAGGATGGTTAGTCATACAGAGGCATGTGACAAGCAGTCTGCACTGGCAGACTCCGGATGCATTTTGAGGATATCAACAACACAAGATTGAATAAGGTAGCAGTGGTAATACAAGTCCCCATCTTGCAGGATTGTTAGTCATACAGAGCCATGTGTTTAATAGCCTGCACTGGCAAATTTTGGGTATACTGTGAGGATATCTTCAAGAATACGAGAGTGAATAAAGTAATTGCGAAGCTCCAGGCACCTCATGCCAACTAGTCTGAAAGGTCTAATAACTGGGCATTCAGTTGTGGAATATCTGGGGCCTGACTCATATATTCAATTATTTACTTATTTGATTTAATAAATCGAAGGACCACCAACTTTTGAGAAGAGAGGGAAAACTAATAAAAGTGATCATTAGAATAACACTAGAGAACCAGTGTCTATGGATAATTATAAAAAGGATAATCACTTGAAATAATGAATGGACAGTATTATTAAATAATTTAAGTCAGAGCCTCAAAGACCTACATTGGGTGGGTATTTCTAGAAATTCATATACATCTAGGAACCAGTGTGGTTCGCCACCAGTTCATTGCTGAGTAAATGATAATATAAATCTAAACTACTATAGATTCAAATATGAGAACTCAAATTGTGAATATTAAAGATCATGAATTACTGAGCAACAGTCAGAGTAAACACATTAATTACCAATCATCACTTCCGGTAACAATCTATTCAATGCAAAGATTCTACAGGAATTATATAAGAATTAAAAGACATATTAAATAAATTTGTATGAAAAATGTCTTAGCTTTAAGACGATTTCTGTAACATCATTTCGTCATTCGTCCTCGTGTTCACAGGATCTCCACAAAGAAAGAACTCGAGGTGAATGTCACGAATGAAGAGAAACAACTTGATGACTCCTTGTATACACGCTGAAATCAGAGAAATTTAAGTAGCATTTGAATAGGCTACATTTATTTTCAATATTCATGAAAACGGAGGAAATTGCCGAACTTTTACTAACGTTGTATATTGGGTATCCTCGCTATATGACGACAAACCACTCACAAATATATAATCTAGGATGGTGCATCAAACGAGAAACATATACTTATCGTGAGCGTATTGAATACTGAGGTCTGCCGAAACCGCGTCAGCCAGTCCCTGA
Organism: Procambarus clarkii; assembly: GCF_040958095.1. NCBI lineage: Eukaryota > Metazoa > Arthropoda > Malacostraca > Decapoda > Cambaridae > Procambarus > Procambarus clarkii. Next base: position 3,841,784 of record NC_091211.1, read on the forward strand.
CGTCCACTGCTGTTTACGTGTAATTACGGGTCTTGGCTTCAATTGTTGACGAGTTATTAACTGGCTGGGCACTATAAAACACGTGGATAAGTAATTATTAACTGTTGACCGAGTATCAGCGTAATTCTTGCTGATAAATTCTCCAGTCACTACCACGTGTCTCGCCACTCTTCACGCCAGGGATGCCTTCTCTCGCACAATGGCGTCGCCGCCTCCCTCAACTCGTCTCTCGCATTCACCACAGAAATTATTAATCACGAATAATTCTTTTCTGCACAATTATGGATGTAATGCGTTAATGAGAACTGGGTTGCAATTATAAGGATTTAAATATTATCATATTCTCGTGTTATGGTGTTAAACGAGAAATGGAGAAGATTTTATTTTCTCCATGACATTCGTACGTAACAGAAAGGACTGCAACTACATACCAATTTTAGTTAATAACTCTCGGTTTGAGATTATTGGGAGTTATATTATCCGTAAGTAATTATTACACGGAATACTGATGATTTTAGAGAACCACATTCATTTCTCTAACCCATTGGTAATAAATGTGTCTAACTGGACATTATCTGACGCAATGTTGCTACTCGATTTCATGAGAATTCTAGCATTAATACACAGATGCAATGGTTAATTTATGTTGACACTACCGTTAGTGAAATTAGTAACTACTGTAGTTAGTATATAATGATAATGATTTATTATAATACAATAGTAGTTTATTAGTTTTGGAAATTTCCAACATAACTCCGGGGGGAGAAAACTCGGGTCGCAGTGCAATGTTGAGTACTGACGTACCTATCCCGAAGTTAGTATTAATGTTAGTATGTTATTTCACACATAACGGATGTCCCGTAATTGTCAAGGACATACAAGAATTTTAAGTCTTGTAAAGGAACTCGTGTTAAATGAAACATGGAATTGTGAATCATCTAAAGTTAATGACTAATAAAGCCTACAATATACTCTGTGACTGGTGTCGCTATGACATGTAATGTTTATGTTACTAAGTCTTAAAGTTTTGTAAACTCATAGATACTCTAGATGAAATTATGTTATAGTTGATAGCCTTTACAAACAAATTAAGGATTAAATCATACAATTTAAAGTAACTGAGAATCCACTGTGAGGTGAATGTTTTGGGTCATGGTGACTTGTAACTGATTTGTTACTTGACATCACAACACAGCATCATCATGATTACTCAAATTGGATGGGAAATTATTTGCTCTTAGTCAGAGCTATAATAGGCTTGTAGATTCCGTTTGCATTGTTGAGCAGCTGCTCTAGTGGGGCGGGTGCTCGGTGGATCAGAATTGTTGTCCTCGGAAACTGTTGGTGAAGCTGTTTCTGATAAACACTCTCGTTCTGCTAATTCGAGAGGTACCAACTTCTCTAATGTTTTTAGGGTAGTAGTACCTCGGCACAAAACCTGTACTACTCTCAGGATGCCTTGATGATCTGGGTGGATAGAGACAATTTTGCCTATAGGCCATTCTGACCTGGGTCCATCACTGTCAATCAACACGAGGTCTCCTGGTTTGAGTTGAACTTTATTATAGGGGCTCGAAGCTCCATAGTGGTACTCTCGTAGAGCTGTGAGGTACTCTCGAGTCCACACCTCATTCCACCTTTCAATTACTCTCGAGAGATGTTGGTAACTTTCCACTAAATCACTCCGTCACATGGGAAGGGTCAACGGGATCCTCTTCTGCCAAAGGTATCAGAGGACTCAGTAGGCCTCCATGTATTAAATGTGAGGGACTCAGGGGTTCTCTCTGTGAGAAGTCATCTGATAGGTAAGTTAATGGGCGATTGTTGACTCACGCCTCAATTTCCACGACGAGTGTTTGGAGTTCAGAGAAACTAATTTTCTGTCGATGTAAGGTCTTCCTTAAACATTTCTTGACAGTCCCTATCATACGTTCGTAGAACCCACCTTGCCAGGGGGCTCTGGGAGCTATAAATTTTCAGTGGCATTGTCGTCTCTGCATGACAGACTGCACTTCTGGATGATTCCATATCTCTCGTAGGCAGGCTTCTCCTGCCACAAAATTTGAACCATTATCAGATATCATTAGTTTGGGACAGGATCTGCGAGCTGCAAATCTACAAAATGCTTGGATGAAGGCTTCGGGACTCATGTCAGAAGTCACTTCTAGATGTAAGCCTCGTGTGGTTGCACACGTGAAGAGGCAAATGTTAGCTTCCACTGGTATCTTATCTTGAGTGCCAGTGAGAAGCAAGGCTCCTGTGTAATCGACACCAGTGGTCTCAAAGGGACGAAGATGGACTGCTCTCTCATTAGGGAGTGGTGGAGGTCCTGGGTAAGGACATATTCGAGCGTCGCATCTTTTTCAGATTACACAGAACTTAATGAGTGATTTAACAGTTTGACGACCTTGGGGAAGCCAATATTTCTGTCTCAAGTCGGTGAGAGTGTCTAACACTCCACCATGTAAAGTACCATATTGATGATGGTGTAAAACTAGAAGTTTTGTGATAATGTGGTGACGTGGTAGAAGGATCGGATTCTTTGTATCCAAATCAATTTCTGCATGAAGCAGACGTCCTCCACACCTTAATATATTATGAGTGTTGGTATCATACCAGATACCTAGAGACTTGGTTAATTTATCTGGAAGATTTTCATATTCACTTCCATACGTCTCTTGTTGTGCACGTTTGATCCAGTAGAGGATAGGATTGGGAACCTTATGCCTGATTCCTATCTTAGCAAGAAAGTCAAACACATGTGCTGTCACTCTTAATAACTTACTCAAGTTAGAATAATTGTGAGGATTAATAGCTCAGATTCGATGAAGTTCTGGGTCTTTCATGGGAGTAGTGATACTGGTCACTATGACTTGTGGTTTCTGACCACTAACAAGCCATGAAGGTCCACTAAACCACATCGAAGACTTGATTAGCTATTTCAATGTTAAACCTCTTGATAAGTAATCTGCAGGATTGTCCTTAGTGGGGACATGTCTGAATTTATACCCAGCAGATAATTCATGAATTTCCCTAACGCGATTACTAACGTAGGGAGTTTTATTGTTGTTATTTCTTACCCATTGTAAAACTGCCTCATTGTCTAACCACACTACGATTTCACCTAAGTGGATATTATTGAGTGTTTTGGTCAGGCAATGAGCCAATCTTACTCCTACCAGCAATGCAGTTAACTCCATTTGAGGTAAAGATCTCTTCTTGATTGGAGCAACTCTTGCTTTAGATGTGAGTAAAATTGATTGTGCACTATTAACTAAGTAGGCTGCAGCGCCATACGCTTTGCCAGAGGCATTGCAAAAAACGTGCAAATTTGTGGGTAAGTTTTGTCCCGAAGCATTGCGAGGAAATTTCAAAACACCTAATTGATTGAAATCCGTTGTGAGTATCTGCCATTTATCTTGTAACTCAATTGGCAACGGATCATCCCATCCCATATGTTTCTGCCAGCATTCCTGCATTAGGAGTTTGCCCCTTATTAATATAGGACTAAGTAAGCCTAAAGGGTCAAAGGGTTGACTGACATACGAGAGTAATTTTCTCATGGTAAGGGATGAATTATTGGTTTGTACTGACTTGACATTCATCTCGTCAGTACCTGTGTTCCATTCCACGCCCAGAACTTTTAATTGATTAGGCACCTGATAACCCGGAAATTCTTTCTCGATTATCTGGTTTAATGATTTATTGTTCGAGGCCCATGATTGTAGTGGCATATTGGCTCCTAACAACTCACGGTTAGCCTCATGGTAGATTTCTACCAATTTGGATTTGTCATTAGTAGTTCCCTGGAAATTATCGACGTACAAGTTGTCACTGATCTCTGCTTTATAAGGGCTATTTGACTTCCTCAAATGTGTATCTAATGTGACTTGAAGTAGAAACGGTGAGGAAGTCGCTCCGAATAGCACAGAGGCAAATCGGTAAGTTATGACATCACTGTCAGGATCCAGTGGGTCCTTAATCCAGAGAAATTTGGTGTAATTACGATCCTCTTCTTGCAAGCCTACTCTAAGGAAATCTTTACTGATATCAGCAGTATAAGCGAAAATACCAGTACGGAATCGTAATAGTACATCATGTATCCTTTGTGTTAGGCTAGGTCCCGTTTGGAGACATTCATTGAAGGACACGCTGTTTGGCTTCACTTTGGCACTACTGTTGAAGACAATACGTATTGGCGTGGTCAATGAATCTTTCACCACAGCGTGATGGGGTAAATAGTGACCTATTTTTCAGTCATCATTATCAACAACTTCGATAAATTTACTATTGAGTTGTTGTTGAATTAATTGATGATACATGTTCAGTTTGTCTGGCTGCTTCTTTAGCCGTATTAATTGAGATTGTAATTGAGAGACTGCCATGAAATTATTAACTGGAAGTTGTGGATGATTAAACTTCCATGGTAGTCTCACCCAGTATTGTTTGTCCTTATAGACAACTGTATCCAGATATTGCCGGTAAGTCCACATATCATCAGGGCTTGGTTGTTCAGGGACAACACCTAAAGTGTCTAAATCCCACAGACGATGTACAGGTGGTTCAGACTCATTATCTTCAGATATTTCTCTGAAATGTAGGGGTGACTGTTCCAAGCCTAGTCACGCCAGTATTGTATTGTTAGATTGTTGGTTGGTTGACGCTGGGTTTTGTTGGAAAAGCATCGGTCCAGTAAGCAACTTGCCTCCAGCAGATGACAACAAATTCATTCCATGTTGTCTGGTGCATCCAGTTATAAATTTATAATAATGGTCAGCGCCTATAAGTATGCCAACATCAGTGAGGCAGTCAGAATTTATTTTGTAATCTGCTAGCCTCATGCGGTTTCGTTTAAGATATCTCGCAGTGCGAGCTAGTCCTGTGACCTGCAGGTCTGAAGGAAGTTTATCTACTACTACAGCTTGTATTGGACTAGTGGAAGATCCAAGTCTCACTAACACCTTAACTACTTGGTATTCACGAGGTCCACTATTAGTCAAGAACCCAGATATATTCAGTCTCACACTTTTGGCAGGTTTTAATTTTAACTGCTTGACTAATTGTTGTGTAATGAAGGTTTTCTGTGATCCTTGATCAAAGAGACCTCTAGTGTTAACTCCAGATTTCCTGTCAATTAGTTAAAGTTGAGCTGTAGGCAGAGTAGTATTATTGCCTGACTCAGTAGCAAGTACATTTATTTCCTGATGTACCTTGCAATATTGTACTGTGGTAGAATTCATAGAATTCTCCCCAGTTGTCATGGATTGTGTAGAAGTTTTTCTACATAAGGCATAATGATGTACACCTTTGTTGCATCTACTGCATAACCGTAGCTGCACTACACATTTACTGGGATCATGAGAGCCCATGCACTTGGTGCATCTGTGTAATTCTTGTAACCGTTTAATCCTGGTATTAAAGTTAGGATAAACAGTGCATTTGTAGGTGACATGTTCTTGATCACAGAACAGACACTTTCTCTCTCTGGCTGAGTTTGTCCTTTTAGTAGACATATCAGTTGTAGCGTCAGAGGGAGATACAGAATAAATACCTACACTACCACTCCTTTTTAAAGTGGATGGAGTAGTCTTAGGTTTGAATTTATTGGACTTATTCAAAGTCGATTTGGTTTTGACTGAGTTGTCAATGTTAGGTGGGTTATGATGAGAGTTAGTAGAGAAGTTTGAAACACTCTTCCCATCTTGGTTGGCTCTTTGTCTTTCGACTAAGGTATGTAGACCTTCTGTAATTTCATTCAAGGTCAGAAAGGTTTTATTGTACATAGTACACAATTTATCTAAAGTTTCTCTTGGTAATTTGCGTCTTACAACTACTTTTGTCATCCATTCAGCTGTCTGAATATGGACTTTAAGGCTTAAGGCCTTGAGTAAAGATACTAACTCCAGCCTGGAAGTTTGGAGAGAATCTGTAGAATTATTAGCAGATGGTAAATCCAGCAATTTTTTAACTAAGATAGTAATAGTTCTCTCCTTGTTATCATAGTTGTTCTTAAGCAATTGGACAGCTAGGGTGTAACCATCACTGGTCAGTGTTATGTTAGAGATTACTTTCAAGGCTTCATTTCGTAACAAGCCTTGTAAATAAGTGAACTTGGTTGTTTGAGGGATGTTAGCTTTAGAGTCTACTGCATCCACGAATTTACTCCAGAAATCATCCCAACTCTCATTCTCGTTACCAGAGAATGTGGGTATATTAATCTGAGGTAATTTGACATCAGGATCTGGATGTGCAGTAGAGGCTGCTGTTAATTTGTTTTTAGCAATTTGCTTTTTAAAGGGTTGAAACTTAGCCTGTATATCATCTTCATACTGGGCTAAATCATTTACAATATCCTCAAGTTCAGTTTCACCTATTGAAGTTTTGTAAAGTTCTGTCAAATACAGATTCATATGTTGCTTAATATGCACGAATTTGCCTTCAGCAAATTGAAGTAAGTCTTCTAATTCAAGGTAGTCAACAAGTGACTGTTGTGACAGATTTTGACACTTGGTAATCTATCGGGTCAAACGACCTTTCAGACCGATAAGGGTCCTTTTCATTTTGTCAGCCGTTTCCATCTTGCTGGGTAAGGGCTGGTCTGACAGTAAATAGTTGTTACTGATGTAACTGGAATATTGACTTATTCAATGGAGTTCAATAATAATATAATAGCCTAATGTATTTGACTAGACTATACTACCTCGTTCAGAGGTTAATTTACCTACCTAACAATAAGTAACTAAGGATTTTGAGCAGTGCTTGAACTTCACCATTAACTTTCTTCTGGCTAGCTCATCTTTATCACCATTAGATGTAATGGTGATCATTCAGCAGCACTCAAAATGCATACACACAAATAATGAGTACATAAATAATTACTACGGATATACTCTAATCAGAGTTACCCTAAGGTTAAATCCCACATTTGATAGGGTCATCACAAGAATGAATAATGTATGTACTACTAACTAGCCCAAGACTAGTTGTAAGAATTTCTACCTAAGAAACTACAAATTTGTTTAGTCTGCATTTGTGCCAAATTCAGCACAATCACAGCCTAAATTCCTACCTAATAAAGGTTGGCATAGATTAATTTGTGGTGCAGTAATGTGAATATATAGTTGTGCTGTATTTTTGGGTTTTTTAGATTTTATAGTTTATATAAGTGTGCACTTGCACACAGGTGAAAATACAATTATGTACAATTAATTTGGCTTGCCAGCCACATCCTTTTATGGTGATTGATTGTGTTGATCAATTTGTCAACTACATGTGACCTACATGTGAAGTGGCATCCAATCGTACTCGCTTCCTCAGCCTAAAGTTTATATATTTGGCAGCTCTTTGGTAATATTCTGGACTCGCTCCCCAACGATTATTATTGCTCAGTTGGCGAGGTTCCACCAATGTGAACACTACTGAACTGCTAATGAGTTTAAATGAGGAAATTATTGTTTTAAGGTGATTAATTACCTCAGCTGGGTGTCGAGTAGGATGGATGTCATTACCACCTAAATAAATAATAGTTAGATGATGAGGCCACTCTAACGCAGGTGTTAACGTTGAATTATAGAAGTTATGAGCTGTTGCTCCTGGTGACCTGAAGATTCTTACCTCAGTATGAGGTATAGGTCTGAGTGTTGTGGGCAATTGACTGTGTCCCACGAGTGCTACTTTATACATGAGGTATAAGCAGCAAATAAATTGGTGTGAATTAGGCTAACCTATGTGGTACACTGCCGGTAGACACAATTAATAAATGTGGTTAGTTTAAACTACTTCACACGGTGATTAGTTATTACCAATTAGTATACATCCGGTTCGATAAGGACCATAATGTGGGATATCTGGGGCTTGACTCATATATTCAATTATTTACTTATTTGATTTAATAAGTCGAAGGACCACCAACTTTTGAGAAAAGAGGGAAAACTAATAAAAGTGATCATTAGAATAACACTAGAGAACCAGTGTCTATGGATAATTATTAAAAGGATAATCACTTGAAATAATGAGTGGACAGTATTATTAATTAATTAAAGTCAGAGCCTCAAAGACCTACATTGGGGGGGGGGGTATTTCTAGAAATTCATATATATCTAGGAACCAGTGTGGTTCGCCACCAGTTCATTGCTGAGTAAATGATAATATAAATCTAAACTACTATAGATTCAAATATGAGAACTCAAATTGTGAATATTAAAGATCATGAATTACTGAGCAACAGTCAGAGTAAACACATTAATTACCAATCATCACTTCCGGTAACAATCTATTCAATGCAAAGATTCTACAGGAATTATATAAGAATCAAAAGTCATATTAAATAAATTTGTACGAAAAATGTCTTAGCTTTAAGACGATTTCTGTAACGTCATTTCGTCATTCGTCCTCGTAGTCACAGGATCTCCACAAAGAAAGAACTCGAGGTGAATATCCCGAATGAAGAGAAACAACTTGATGACTCCTCGCATACACGCTGAAATCAGAGAAATTTAAGTAGCATTTGAAAAGGCTACGTTTTATTTTCAATATTCATGAAAACGGAGGAAATTGCCGAACTTTTACTAACGTTGTATATTGGGTATCCTCGCTATATGACGACAAACTACTCACAAATATATAATCTAGGATGATGCATCAAACGAGAAACATATACTTATCGTGAGCGTATTGAATACTGAGGTCTGCCGAAACCGCGTCAGCCAGTCCCTGACGTCCACTGCTGTGTACGTGTAATTACGGGTCTTGGCTTCAATTGTTGACGCGTTATTAACTGACTGGGCACTATAGAACACGTGGATAAGTAATTATTAACTGTTGACCGAGTATCAGCGTAATTCTTGCCGATAAATTCTCCAGTTACTACCACGTGTCTCGCCACTCTTCACGCCAGGGATGCCTTCTCTCGCACAATGGCATCGCCGCCTCCCTCAACCCGTCTCTCGCATTCAACACAGAAATTATTAATAAAAAATAATTCTTTTCCGCGCAATTATGGATGTAATACGTTAATGAGAACTGGGTTGCAATTATTGGGATTTAAATATTATCATATTCTCGTTTTATGGTGTTAAACGAGAAATGGAGAAGATTTTATTTTCTCCATGACATTCGTACGTAACAGAAAGGACTGCTACTACATAACAATTTTAGTTAAAAACTCTCGGTTTGAGATTATTGGGAGTTATATAATCCGTAAGTAATTATTACACGGAATACTGATGATTTTAGAGAACCACATTCATTTCTCTAACCCATTGGTAATAAGTGTGTCTAACTGGACATTATCTGACGCAATGTTGCTACTCGATTTCATGAGAATTCTAGCATTAATACGCAGATGCAATGGTTTATTTATGTTGACACTACCGTTAGTGAAATTAGTAACTACTGTAGTTAGTATATAATGATAATGATTTATTATAATACAATAGTAGTTTATTAGTGTTGGAAATTTCCAACATCAGTGATGTAGTGCGGGAGATCGTGCCGTAGTTCCTGCTCACAGAGTTTGCAACTGGAGTGCTCAGGATTGGGAGACCCGTCACCTGCAGCCACCTGCCGCAGGTAACGGTAACCCAACCTGATCCTTGCAACCACTGTGCCGCACAGTTTAGTGGACGTTTTGTGCTGTCCATAGATGTAGGTTTCAGATCTGAACAAATCATAGCTTTTTATACTAGTACTTTCAGGTCGTTGGGAGTCAGTAAGTTCTTTCCTGTCAGATCTGAATGTTTGGACCAATACAGTTTTGACAGCAGAGATGAGGATACCTAGATCTAATTCAACTTCAAACTTGTTACATGCTAATTTGGCTGCAATGTCTGTCTCATTATGATGGGTTATATTTATGTGTGAAGGTATCCATACAAAGGAGATTCGAGACCCTTTACTCTGTGCATCAATTAGGTCATTTATAATTGGGAGTATGTGGTTTTTGCTGTCGATCTTCCAAGAGAAGTTTTCGATTGCTTGAAGAGTAGACTTTGAATCACAGAATATTATTCCTCCTCCAATGTTTTTTAATGTGCTGGTAGCTAGGTGTAATGCTGCTAGTTCTGCTTGTGTGGAGGTCAGCCAGTTGTTTAACCTGACACTGACAGTCTGTGTGCAAATATTATTTCTATAAAATCTACATGCCGCTGCAGTCCATCCAGTAGAGGAATGGACTGAGCCGTCGGTGTAGACATAGTGCTCGTGAGATCTTAAACTCTCCATGGAGGAGGCAATTGTTTCAAGAGTGACAGCTTTGAGAAGAGCAAGATTCTCATTATCTTTCTTGGTGACAGGTGTGTATGATACTTGAATGGTGGGGTACAGATAAAGAGGAATATCAGAGACAGGTAGATTGCACTTAAAAGGAATGTTAAGTTTAATGAGATTGTAAGCATTGTTGCTCAGCCAATTATCATAAAAGGAGTGAGTTGGTATGTCGGCACCAGTCAAAAGGGTGTTAACAGCACTAAATAATTTGTCTCTGAGCAATGCAGGAGATGTACGATCTCTTATGACTTTAAGGCAAAAGGTAGCGTTGACTTGCATTATTCTCTCTAGTATGGTTGGAAGCTTCAGTTCTTCCCACATGTTGATGATTCTTGTGCATCTTGGGGCACCAAGAATTATCCTCATGGCCTCATTCTGTACTACTTCAAGTTTCTCCAACACAGAGGAGGGGAAATTAATTAAGTGCAGAGCATTATAATCAAAGAGAGATCAAACGAACATCATATAGAATAGTCTAGCATATTTAATATTGATACCAATATTCTTACCAGTATGTGTTTTCAATGGTTTTAGTCTTTCTTTTAACCTACGGAGTAGATCATTTACAATGTCACTGTTAATACCAACTCCAAGGTATTTGTGCTGCCTACACGTTTCAATGTTCTGGTTGTTGACCTTGAAAGTTATAGGGACATGAGTATTCTCTCGGGGATGGTGAACTCTGGATTTAGTTATAGAGATAACAAGATCACAATCAATGCTTCTAGCAGCGAATGAATCAAGTAGAGCTTGCAGTCTAGTTTGGGAATTTGCAACAATGCATATATCATCGGCATAACAAATGACGGCTTCGTTAGGTAGTGTGGGAATATCAATTGTTAATTTATGCATCAGAACATTGAACAGTGTAGGACTTAGCACTCCACCCTGGGTACCCAACTCAAAGGGTGCACAGAGTTTACTTTTGACCCCCTTGAAAAGGACTGAGGCGGTTCTGTTACTCAGGTAACCCCTGAGCCATGTCAACAGTCTTCCCTTAACTCCAAAAGAAGCTAGCTGTTCTAGGATTATTTCTCTGTTTGCTGTATCAAAAGCAGTTTGGAGATCAATAAATGCCGCCTGAGAGTTTGGTCCCTCTCTGATAAAATACTCAGCAAAGCAAGTTTGTGTGCTTCTTCCAGGAAGGAAACCATACAGGTTAGTGGCAAGGTGGGGCTTGATTTGAAACATTAGTCTGTCGAGAATAATTTAATTCTCTCAAGAACTTTACACATGCACGACGTCAGAGAAATGGGTCTAAATTTTTGTGAATTAGGCTTGGGTATGGGTATTATGAGTCCCTGTGTCCAGCGGTCAGGTAAAACACCCTGCCTTAGACTTTGATTAAACAATTCTAGCAAAGAGCTATTTGGCAGCTCAGCAAGTACTCTCATGGTGTTGTATGTGATGCCATCCTCTCCAGGAGAGGTAGCCTTACCTTTCTTGAATGCATTTTTAATTTCAAAGGGGGTTATGCCATAGTTATCATCAGGCCCTATTTCACTACAAGCAATTTCAATATTGAAGTTACGATATATTTTGGTACTAGCCAGATAGTTTTGCACATCTAGGGGCAGGCTGCTTATACTAGCAGTGCTTGCATATTGCTGAAGCAGCATGTCGGCATAGTCTACAGGTGGATGGTGATCAAGTTGACGACTGATAGGACGGGAAATCTTTTTAATTTTATTCCACATTTGGGATGAGGATGTTGCATGATTGATGCCTTGCAAAAACTGTTCCCAGTGCTGGTTATACACCTGTTCCTTTAGCTCTCTAAACTCTCGGCTGGCTTTAAGAAATATGTTGAGGGTGTCAGCTGTTTTATGTGTTTTATACTGCTCAGGTAGGAATAGAACTCTGTCATGCAGGGGCTTAATGCGTGAGTCAGTGAACCACCTCTGTCCCTTCCTCACTGGTTTGGGTCTTGTGGATTTTACAACATTGTCATAAAAAGCGGTTACTTCAGTGACCAGGTCCTCATATAATGCCTTGACGGTAGTAAAACAGTAAGTGTTATACCATTCAGAAATGCGGAATTTGAAGAGCATGTGTAAATTTTCAGGGATATTAATTATTTTTTTTTTTTTGCAAAGTTTAGGGGTTTTACATTATTGATAGTGTATGAACTGAATATGGCAAAGTGATCACTAACTAATTCATGAACAATTGATCCTCCAACAGCATGATATTCAAGGCAAATCGGGCCTTGAATAGTAGGCTGAGAAGTGCGTTCTGGCTATTAGGTACGACATATATATATATATATATATATATATATATATATATATATATATATATATATATATATATATATATATATATATATATATATATATATATATATATATATATATATGTCGTACCTAGTAGCCAGAACGCGCACTTCTCGGCCTACTATGCAAGGCCCGATTTGCCTAAAGGGCCAAGTTTTCCTGAATTAATATATTTTATCTAATTTTTTTCTTATGAAATGATAAAGCTACCCATTTCATTATGTATGAGGTCAATTTTTTTTTATTGTTGTTAAAATTAACGTAGATATATGACCGAACCTAACTAACCCTACCTAACCTAACCTAACCTATCTTTATAGGTTAGGTTAGGTTAGGTAGCCAAAAAAGTTAGGTTAGGTTAGGTTAGGTAGGTTAGGTAGTCAAAAAACAATTAATTCATGAAAACTTGGCTTATTAGGCAAATCGGGCCTTGCATAGTAGGCTGAGAAGTGCTTTCTGGCTACTAGGTACGACATATATATATATATATATATATATATATATATATATATATATATATATATATATATATATATATATATATATATATATATATATATGTCGTACCTAGTAGCCAGAAAGCACTTCTCAGCCTACTATGCAAGACCCGATTTGCCTAATAAGCCAAGTTTTCATGAATTAATGTTTTTTCGACTACCTAACCTAACCTAACCAATCTTTTTCGGCTACCTAACCTAACCTAACCTATAAAGATAGGTTAGGTTAGGTAGGGTTGGTTAGGTTCGGTCATATATCTACGTTAATTTTAACTCCATTAAAAAAAATTGACCTCATATATAATGAAATGGGTAGCTTTATCATTTCATTCTATATTATTATATATATTATACCGCCTATTCTGTATTTACTATCTTCTGGTTTAGGGCTTCTATTCCTCTTACTATTATTCTTGCATCAGGGTTTAATTGAAAGAGGAGTTCTCCAAAACTCATTCGTTTTTCAAGGTAAAAAAAAGTGAATTACTATAGAATGTATTACACTTATTGTACAATTACACAACATTTCGAACGTACATGGTTCATTCTCATGTGATAAGAAATTACAGATCTCGTTAGATTTATACCAGGATGGGGTCAGGTGAGAAAACAAGTAGAATAAAGTAAAAGGCAAAGGGATAATTAGGGGATAAATAGGGGATAATAGGGGACGAAGCACAATACTAAGATTAATCGGGTGTAATAGGCTTATTCTGTAGAGCAGAATCTTCTGTGTTGGTATCGTTATGTTCCGGTCTTATTCTAACTCTCATGGTGGGTAGAGTAAATAGTTCCGGTCAGTCCTGGACTACACTTGGGTCAGTCCTGGACTCTGTTTGGGTCAGACCAGAACTATGCTTGGGTCAGTCCTGGACTACGATTGGGTCAGTCCTGGACTACGCTTGGGTCAGACCAGGACTACGCTTGGGTCATTCCAGGACTACGATTGGGTCAGTCCTGGACTCTGTTTGGGTCAGACCAGAACTATGCTTGGGTCAGTCCTGGACTATGCTTGGGTCAGACCAGAACTATGCTTGGGTCAGTCCTAGACTATGCTTGGGTCAGTCCAGAACTATGCTTGGGTCAGACCAGAACTATGCATGGGTCAGTCCTAGACTATGCTTGGGTCAGACCAGAACTATGCTTGGGTCAGACCAGAACTATGCATGGGTCAGTCCTAGACTATGCTTGGGTCAGTCCTAGACTATGCTTGGGTCAGACCAGAACTATACTTGGGTCAGACCAGAACTATGCTTGGGTCAGACCAGAACTATGCTTGGGTCAGTAGTATACTTGGTGGTTGCTCAGTAAGCAATAGTTGTGACCAAAATAATCTTCCAGAAATATATAAGCCGTGAACACAACACTAAAAAATAACAAAAAGCATAAAGAATGATTAAAATCACACACTTATGTATTTGTGACTTTTATGTAAGGACTTGGAGTAAATATTTTCATAAAATTCACAAATACATATGTAAGTTTTTTTCCATAGATGTTATGTTATTATACCATAGATTAGACATGTTATTATGTCTGTGAGAAGACATTACCATTACTTAATACGCAAAAAATTCAAGAACTAGGGGTCTATAAATCAATATAGTGTTCGTCTACCTAAATTTCTTCTAACCTAATTTCGGCTACCTAAATTTAAGATTGTACTACATTAATATAAATAATGTAGTACAATCTTAAATTTACAAATGCATATTAATAATTCGACGCTGAATAACACAAATATTGAAATTAACCTTCACGTGAGAAGTACTTAGCGACCATTGCTTCTACGAGGACATCCTCCAGCACCAGGAAGTAGCGACCACCTCGCACCAGGGGGAGGGCCGTATCTTGGAAGCTCCAAACCGGCAGATACATTATGCGAATATTTACCTTCATATCAGCAATGTCCCGCAATCTGCTAGTTGTCCCAATCTTCAGAGAACAGAAATATATATATATATTAGTATATTTTGAGCACAGGTTTTCTCTAAATGCACATGTCAATAAACACAACAGCATTGTGACTGTTATTATTTATTTATATATTTTCTATTGTACGAAAATATCTTCAGTCATCTGGCAGGTGAAGAAACATTACATCACTTAAACTTTCCAGTTTTATTGTTCAACGTTTCATCAGCAATGTGACATCTTCAGGAGTACTCTCTGTTGCACTAACACAGCTATACTGAACTTACAAGGAAAAAAACAGATTGATTGATGAAAATTTTTCTAACAAATGAACACACAAGGCATTAGACAATTGGCCGTGGCTTACAGAGTATTTAGGTTGCGAAATTGTACATTTCAAATCTTTAGAAGTTTGACCAACATACATCCTATTTCAATATTTATACGATATTTTATAAATGACACAATAATCACTACGAAGACTGTTTCTAACTACTATTTTTCCATCAGTATTTTCGTAATTAATAATACATGGATATCAAAAAGTTTCAAGTCCTTGACAATATTTTCAGACCCAGACAAATTATGATAAACATGACACGTTCTTTGGTCGATTTTTCTCACTGCATATATTATTATAATATGTACGATATACTTGGCTTTGGCAAACTTCCAAAAAACTAAATCAATAACAAAGCTTGAGACCAATAGAATCAATATTCTTAAACTCTTCATCTAAGAGTTTGAGATCTTATATATGCTGGAGAGGTAAATATTGTGACGGTAACGCGTTGGTGTTCGGCTGTTTAAGGCTAGGGGTATGGCCTCGTCACATAGTTATATAAAAAAAGAAAAAACTGGAACTTCGTCTGTGGTAAGGTAAGGAGAAGACACACAAAACACAAGTAAATTTTAACAATGAAATTTTAATTACGTTATATAAATTAAAACATGAATAAAATGCACAAACAAATTCTTATAATAAAATCAATCAATCAAAATAATAAGAATAATTAAATGACACAATGAAAAGTTACGTTAAGATAAAATAACAAGAAGTGCAACACAAAAGTAAATGGGAGGTGCTGGAATATTGGCTTTAAGCTATCACCTCTCTCAGTACACGCTAACGTC
Organism: Procambarus clarkii; assembly: GCF_040958095.1. NCBI lineage: Eukaryota > Metazoa > Arthropoda > Malacostraca > Decapoda > Cambaridae > Procambarus > Procambarus clarkii. Next base: position 3,857,871 of record NC_091211.1, read on the forward strand.
TAGCCGGGAGGAGTGATAACTACGAAAGCACTGAACATTCTGAGGTCTGAGGTCGTGGCGACCCCAGACATCAAGTAGTATTGGGGGGCGAGTGCAGGTGCAGCCAGACCGGCGACCAATCAGCGGGGCCGGTAGCGATCAACGAGTAGTTTGGCGGTTTGAGTCTGAACAGGTGTCTCTGGCTGCAACGTTTTGCGCTCTGGCAAGCCTTGCTGGTGTTGTTGTCGTTGTTGGACATTCTCCATAGTAGTATTATATAATTTCAACGACGTAATTATGGAGGGAAGAGCAGGCTCAATCTCTTGAAGGAGATTATCGTCACAATATATACAATAAATTAGTGAGACAAATGTTTTTCAATGATCCTACTTAAATCGCCCTTTAGCTGATCTATTAGAAATGGATCTAAGTTATATAGACCACTGCTAATATTCAAATTACTTTCTTTGGTGATTTGTATCAAAGCAGATTCAATTATGTTTCTGTTATAGGTGCTTTTACAATTTGTTATAGAAGAAACACTCTCCCAATCAATTTGGTGAGCTTTTTCTGACAAATGCACAAACAAAGCATTAGACAATTGGCCATGTCCTACAGAGTATTTATGTTGCGATATTCTACATTTTAAATCTTTAGATGTTTGCCCGACATAGAACCTATTACATTCCTTACAAGGTATTTTATAAATGACGCAATTATCACTACGAGGGCTGTTCCTAATTAATAGCTTACCAACAGTGTTTTCGTAGCTAAACAATACATCTATATTAAAAAGTTTCAAGGCCTTGACAATATTCTCAAACCCAGAGAAATATGGTAAACATAACACATTCTTTGGGCGAATCCTTTCACTGCATACATTATTATAATATGTACGACGTGCTTTGTTACGACAAACTTCCAAAAAATTCAGTGGGTAACAAAGCTTAAGACCAAGCCAAGGTGGTGACAAGCAACTTTTTAACCCAGCATGTCGGAGAACCCACAAGGATGAGAGGCAATGACGAACCAGCGAGACTCGACCTAGTCTTCACTCTGAACGACTCCGACATAAGAGAAATCGGTTTTGAGGAACCAGTAGGAATGAGCGACCACAGTGTACTGGTGTTTGAGTACTTGATTGAAGAAGGGTTATTGAACTCGAGGAGGGATACCGAAACCAAAAGGTTAGCATACCGAAAGGGAAACTATGAGGGGATAAGAAAATTCCTAACAGATATAGCATGGGAAACAGAGCTCAGGGGAAAGACGGCCCAAGATATGATGGATTACATTACGCAGAAGTGCAAGGACGCAGCAAACAAGTTTGTCCCAGTCCAAAAGGAAAACAGAGAAATGAAGATGAGAAACCCATGGTTTAATCAGAGATGTAGGCTAGCTAAGCAGCAAAGTAAAAGGGCATGGAGAAACTATAGGAATAACAGGACACTGGAGAGCAGAGAAAGATACCAGAATGCCAGGAATGAATATGTCAGGATGAGAAGAGAGGCAGAAAGACAATACGAAAATGATATCGCAAGCAAGGCAAAGACTATGCCTAAATTGTTGCATAGCCACATTAGTAGAAAAACAACAGTAAAGGAACAGGTAATGAGATTAAGGATAGGGGCGGAAGGATTCACTACAAATGACAAGGAAGTGTGTGACGAATTGAATAAGAAATTCCAGGAGGTCTTCACCTTAGAGCAAGGAGAAATTCCAGAGGTTAGTGAGGGAATAGCTAACCAGGAACCACTGGAAGAGTTTGAGATTACCAGTGGGGAAGTAAGGAAGTGTTTACTAGAGTTGGACGTGACGAAGGCTATAGGCCCAGCAACCCGTTCTCGCAAATTCGTAAAGTCAATATTGACTTATTAACTACGTGCATAGGTGATATACTAAACATAATAGATACCCTTAAAAAGATTCAAAGAAAACACCGACCTTACCTAACCTTGTTAGTATCTTAAGATAAGCATCTTATTGCTTCGTAATTACAATTATTACCTAACCTATAATAGGTATAGGTTAAGTAATAATTGTAATTACGAAGCAATAAGATGCTTATCTTAAGATACTAACAAGGTTAGGTAAGGTCGGTGTTTTCTATGAATCTTTTTAAGGGTATCTATTATGTTTACTATATCACCTATGCACGTAGTTAATAAGTCAATATTGACTTTACGAATTTGCGAGAACGGGTTGAGGCCCAGATGGAATCTCCCCTTGGGTTCTAAAGGAAGGAGAAAGAGAACTCTGCCTACCACTCTCCATAGTGTATAACAAATCACTGGCAACAGGGGAACTGCCAGATATTTGGAAAGCAGCTAACGTAGTCCCGATATACAAGAAAGGGGATAGACAGGAGGCACTGAACTACAGGCCAGTGTCCCTAACCTGCATACCATGCAAGCTGATGGAGAAGATTGTGCGTAAAAAACTAGTGGAGCATCTGGAGCGAAGGAACTTTGTAACACAGCATCAACATGGGTTCAGGGATGGCAGGTCCTGCCTCACAGGGTTACTTGAATTCTACGACCAGGCAACAAAAATAAGGCAAGAAAGAGAAGGGTGGGCAGACTGCATATTTTTGGATTGTCAGAAAGCCTTTGATACAGTGCCACACAAGAGGCTAGTGCGAAAGATGGAGATGCAGGCTGGAGTGAAAGGGAAGGTACTCCGGTGGATAGAGGAGTACCTAAGCAACAGGAGACAACGAGTCAGTGTGAGGGGTGAGGTCTTAGATTGGCGAGACGTCACAAGTGGAGTCCCGCAGGGGTCAGTCCTTGGACCTATACTGTTTCTGGTATATGTAAATGATCTCCCAGAGGGTATAGATTCGTTCCTCTCAATGTTTGCCGACGATGCAAAAATTATGAGGAGGATTTAAACAGAGGATGATAGTAGGAGGCTACAAGATGACCTGGATAGACTGAGTGAATGGTCCAACAAATGGCTGTTGAAGTTCAACCCGAGTAAATGCAAAGTAATGAAACTAGGCAGTGGAAACAGGAGGCCAGGCACAGGATACAGAATAGGAGATGAAGTACTTAATGAAACAGACAGAGAGAAAGATCTAGGAGTTGATATCACACCAAACCTGTCTCCTGAAGCCCACATAAAGAGAATAACGTCTGCGGCATATGCGAGGCTGGCTAACATCAGAACGGCGTTCAGGAACCTGTGTAAGGAATCATTCAGAATCTTGTACACCACATATGTAAGACCAATCCTGGAGTATGCGGTCCCAGCATGGAGCCCGTACCTTGTCAAGCACAAGACGAAGCTGGAAAAAGTCCAAAGGTATGCTACTAGACTAGTCCCAGAACTAAGAGGCATGAGTTATGAGGAAAGGCTGCGGGAAATGCACCTTACGACACTGGAAGACAGAAGAGTAAGGGGGGACATGATCACAACCTACAAAATCCTCAGGGGAATCAACCGGGTAAACAAGGATGAACTATTCAACACTGGTGGGACGCGAACAAGGGGACACAGGTGGAAGCTGAGTACCCAAATGAGCCACAGAGACGTTAGAAAGAACTTTTTCAGTGTCAGAGTAGTTAGTAAATGGAATGCATTAGGACGTGATGTGGTGGAGGCTGACTCCATACACAGTTTCAAATGTAGATATGATAGAGCCCAATAGGCTCAGGAATCTGTACACCAGTTGATTGACGGTTGAGAGGCGGGACCAAAGAGCCAGAGCTCAACCCCTGCAAGCACAATTAGGTGAGTACAATTAGGTGAGTACACACACACACACACACACACACACACAGAGCAGCTTCAGTTGCCTACAGGAATGGCTCAAGACTCTTAATCATGGGCAATTTCAACCATGGAAAGATAGACTGGGAGAATGGGGACCCACATGGTGGTGCAGATACGTGGAGAGCTAAACTCTTGGAAGTGGCAACAAGGAATTTTCTGAGCCAGCATGTCAAGGAACCCACAAGAGTGAGAGGCAATGATGAACCAGCTAGACTCGACTTGATATTCACCTTGAATGAGTCAGAAATAAGGGAAGTCAAAGTTGAAGCCCCCATAGGAATGAGTGACCACAGTGTACTGACCTTTGAGTACTTGGTAGAGGTAGGGATAACCTATCCAAGGATGGGATCGGAGGGGAAAAGACTAAATTACCGAAGAGGAAAATATGATGAGATGAGGAACTTCCTCAGGGGAATACCATGGGAAACAGAACTTAGAGACAAGAATGTGCAGGTCATGATAGATTTTGTCACCCAGAAGTGCCAGGAAGCTGCAGACAGGTTTATCCCTGTCCAAAAGGAGAAAAACGAAAAACAACAGAAAAACCCTTGGTTCAACTAGGAATGCAAGGTAGCGAAGCAACTGAGTAAAAGAACATGGAGAAACTACAGAAATAACAGAACACCAGAGAGCAGGGAGAGATACCAGAGGGCCAGAAATGAGTACCTCAGAGTGAGGAGGGAAGTAGAGAGACAGTTTGAGAATGACATCATGAGTAAAGCCAAGACCCAACCAAAGCTGCTCCACAGCCACGTCAGGAGGAAAACAGCAGTGAAGGAACAAGTGATGAAGCTGCTAAAAGGGGAAAACAGATACACAGAGAATGACAAGGAGGTGTGTGAAGAACTCTACAAGACATTCCAGGAGGTATTCACAATAGAACAAGGAGAAGCCCCTGCACTAAATGAGGAGGCGGCAAAACCAAGCAACCTTGGAGGAATTTGGCCTCACCAGTGATGAGGTCAAAAGGTGTCTGCTGGAGCTGGATGTGACAAAGGCTGTTGGGCCTGACAGAATCTCCCCATGGATACTAAAGGAAGGTGCAGAAGCACTAAGTGTGCCACTCTCTATGGTGTATAACAAGTCACTGGGAACAGGAGACTTAACAGAAAGTTGGAAGACAGCTAACATGGTCCCAATATACAAAAAGGGTGACAGGCAAGAGGCACTGAATTACAGGCCAGTTTCCTTAACATGTACACCATGCAAGGTGATGGAGAAGATCGTGAGGAAAAGGCTCGTAGAACATCTGGAGGGAAATAATTTTGTAACGCACCACCATCATGGGTTCAGAGATGGTAAATCGTGCCTCACAGGTTTAATAGAATTTTATGACCAGGCAACGAAAATTAGGCAGGAAAGAGAAGGGTGGGGAGACTGCATTTTCTTGGATTGCCAAAAAGCCTTTGACACAGAACCCCATAAAAGGCTGTTAAAAAAGTTGGAGCAACAGACAGGAGTAAAAGGGAAGGTGCTCCAGTGGATAAGAGAGTACTTAAGCAACAGGAAACAGCGAGTAACGGTGAGGGGGGAGACATCAGAGTGGCGAGATGTCACCAGCGGAGTCCCACAGGGCTCAGTAAATGGACCCATCCTGTTTCAAATATATGTGAACAATCTTCCAGAGGGTATAGACTCATTCCTCTCAATGTTTGCTGATGATGCAAAAGTTATGAGAAGAATCAAGACGGATGAAGATAGACAGAGACTGCTGGATGACCTGGATAAACTGGAGGAATGGTCTAGAAAATGGCTGCTAAAGTTCAACTCAGGAAAGTGTAAGGTGATGAAATTAGGCGAAGGGAGCAGGAGGCTGAACAGAAGGTATCATCTGGGAGGGGAAATCCTGCAAGAGACAAATAGAGAGAAGGATCTGGGCGTTGATATCACACCGAACCTGTCCCCAGAGGCCCACATCAAAAGAATATCATCAGCGGCATATGCTAGACTGGCCAACATAAGAACTGCCTTTAGAAACTTGTGTAAGGAATCTTTCAGAACCCTGTATACCACTTATGTAAGACTAATCCTGAAGTATGCAGCTCCAGCCTGGAGTCCATACCTAGTTAAACACAAGACAAAGTTAGAGAAGATTGAGCGGTATGCCACCAGGCTCGTCCCGGAACTGAGAGGATTGAGCTACGAGGAAAGGCTAAAGGAGCTGAACCTCACATCCCTGGAAAACAGAAGAGTAAGGGGGGACATGATAACCACCTACAAAATTCTCAGGGGAATTGACAGGGTGGACAAAGACAAACTCTTCAGCACGGGTGGCACACGAACAAGGGGACACAGGTGGAAACTTAGTACCCAGATGAGCCACAGAGACGTTAGAAAGAATTTTTTCAGTGTCAGAGTAGTTAATATATGGAATGCACTAGGAAGTGATGTGGTGGAGGCTGACTCCATACACAGTTTCAAATGTAGATATGATAGAGCCCAGAAGGCTCAGGAATCTGTACACCAGTTGATTGACAGTTGAGAGGCGGAACCAAAGAGCCAAAGCTCAACCCCCGCAAGCACAATTAGGTGAGTACAATTAGGTGAACACACACACACACACACACACACACACACACACACACATAGGGGGCCTCGTAGCCTGGTGGATAGTGCGCAGGATTCGTAATTCTGTGGCGCGGGTTCGATTCCCGCACGAGGCAGAAACAAATGGGCAAAGTTTCTTTCACCCTGAATGCCACTGTTACCTAGCAGTAAATAGGTACCTGGGAGTTAGTCAGCTGTCACGGGCTGCTTCCTGGGGTGTGTGTTTGTGTGTGGTGTGGTGTGGGGAAAAAAAAAACAAAAAAAAAAAAAGTAGTTAGTAAACAGTTGATTGACAGTTGAGAGGCGGGCCGAAAGAGCAAAGCTCAACCCCCGTAAAAACACAACTAGTAAACACACACACACACACACACACACACACACACACACACACACACACACACACACTAGTCTTGTCCACCACATATGTAAGACCAATCCTGGAGTATGCGGCCCCAGTATGGAACCCGTACCTTGTCAAGCACAAGACGAAGCTGGAAAAGTCCAAAGGTATGCTACTAGACTAGTCCCAGAACTAAGAGGCATGAGTTATGAGGAAAGGCTGCGGGAAATGCACCTTACGACACTGGAAGACAGAAGAGTAAGGGGGGACATGATCACAACCTACAAAATCCTCAGGGGAATAGACCGGGTAAACAAGGATGAACTATTCAACACTGGCGGGACGCGAACAATGGGACACAGGTGGAAGCTGAGTACCCAAATGAGCCACAGAGACGTTAGAAAGAACATTTTAAGTGTCAAAGTATTTAGTAAATGGAATGTACTAGGAAGTGATGTGGTGGAGGCTGACTCCATACACAGTGTCAAATATAGATATGATAGAGCCCAGTAGGCTCAGGAATCTGTACACCAGTTGATTGACGGTTGAGAGGCGGTACCAAAGAGCCAAAGCTCAACCCCCGCAAGCACAATTAGGTGAGTACAATTAGGTGAGTACTAGTGTGTGTTAAATAGACTGTCTTTATCTACCCTATCAATTCCCTTCAGAATCTTGAATGTGGTGATCATGTCCCCCCTAACTCTTCTGTCTTCCAGCGAAGTGAGGTTTAATTCCCGAAGTCTCTCCTCGTAGCTCATACCTCTCAGCTCGGGTACTAGTCTGGTGGCAAACCTTTGAACCTTTTCCAGTTTAGTTATATCCTTGACTAGATATGGAGTCCATATCTAGTCAAGGATAAGACTAAACTTTAAAAGGTTCAAAGGTTTGCCACCAGACTATTACCCGAGCTGAGAGGTATGAGCTACGAGGAGAGACTTCGGGAATTAAACCTCACTTCGCTGGAAGACAGATGAGTTAGGGGGGACATGATCACCACATTCAAGATTCTGAAGGGAATTGATAGGGGTAGATAAAGACAGTCTATTTAACACAAGGGGAACACGCACAAGGGGACACAGGTGGAAACTGAGTGCCCAAATGAGCCACAGAGATATTAGAAAGAACTTTTTTAGTGTCAGAGTGGTTGACAAATGGAATGCATTAGGAAGTAATGTGGTGGAGGCTGACTCCATACACAGTTTCAAGTGTAGATATGATAGAGCCCAATAGGCTCAGGAATCTGTACACCTGTTGATTGACGGTTGAGAGGCGGGACCAAAGAGCCAGAGCTCAACCCCCGCAAACACAACTAGGTGAGTACAACTAGGTGAGTACACACACACACACACTCACACACACACACACACACACACACACACACACACACACACACACACACACACACACACACACACATACACATGGCCACCATTAGCATAATAAAGAGAGCAGCTTCTGTTGCTAGCAGGAATGGATCTGGACTACTAATCATGAGAGACTTCAACCATGGGAAGTTAGATTGTGAGAACAGAGACCCGCATGGAGGACCAGAAACATGGAGAGCTAAGCTGCTGGACGTGGAAACACGACACTTTCTAAGCCAGCACATCAAGGAACCAACAAGAATGAGAGGAGAAGATGAACCAGCCATACTCGATCTTATATTTACTCTAAATGAGCAGGATATAAGGAAATTTAAGAAGGAAGCACCCTTGGGAATGAGTGACCACAGTATATTGAATTTTGAGTACATGGTAGAGCAAGGAATTATCTCCCCCAAAAAATAACTAGGAAACAAAAGGCTGGCATACCGAAAGGGGAACTATGAGGAGATGAGAAGTTTCCTAAGGGAAATACCTTGGAACACAGACCTTAGAGCTAAGTCTGTACAAGATATGATGGATTATGTCACCCAAAAGTGTCAGGAGGCAGTAAACAGGTTTAAGATATGATGGATTATGTCACCCAAAAGTGTCAGGAGGCAGTAAACAGGTTCATGCCGGCCCAAAGGGAAAAATCTGAGAAACAAAAGAAGAATCCATGGTATAATAGGGCATGTATGAAAGCAAAGGTACTGAACTAAAGGGCGTGGAGGAACTTCCGGAATAACAGAGCCCCAGAAAGCAGAGAGAGATACCAGAGAACCAGGAATGAGTACGTCAGGGTGAGAAGAGAAGCAGAGAAAAATTATTAAAATTATATAGCAAACAAAGCCAAGACCGAACCAAAGCTTCTCCACAGTCACATCAGGAGGAAAATAACAGTGAAAGAACAGGTCATGAAACTTAGAACAGGCGAGGACAGGTATACAGAGAATGACAAAGAGGTGTGTGAAGAACTCAACAAGAGGTTCCAGGAGGTCTTCACAATAGAACAAGGTGAGGTCACTGTGCTAGAAGAAAGGAAAGTAAACCAGGCGGCCTTGGAAGGGTTCGAAATTACGAGAGAGGAGGTCAAGTGACACCTGCTAGATCTGCATGTTAGAAAGGCTGTTGGTTCAGACGAGATCTCACCATGGGTACAGAAAGAGTGTGCAGAAGCACTTTGCTTGCTACTCTCCATAGTGTATAGTAGGTCACTGGAGACGGGAGACCTTCCAGAAATGTGGAAGACGGTGAATGTGGTCCCAATATACAAAAAGGGCGACTGCCAAGAGGCACTGAATTACAGGCCAGTGTCCTTGACTTGTATACCATGCAGGGTGATGGAGAAGATCGTGAGAAAAAAAACCTAGTAACACATCCGGAGAGAAGGGTACTTCGTGACAAATCGCCAACATGGGATCAGGGAGGGTAAATCTTGCCTGACTGGCTTAATAGAATTCTACGACCAAGTGTCAAAGGTTAAGCAAGCAAGAGAAGGCTGGGCGGACTGCATTTTCTTGGATTGTCGGAAAGCCTTTGACACAGTACCGCATAAGAGGCTGGTACAAAAGCTGGAGAGACAGGCAGGTGTAGCTGGTAAGGTGCTCCAGTGGATAAGGGAGTACCTAAGCAATAGGAAGCAGAGAGTTACGGTGAGGGGTTAGGCCTCCGATTGGCGTAAAGTCACCAGTGGAGTCCCACAGGGCTCTGTACTCAGTCCTATCTTGTTTCTGATATATGCAAATGATCTCCCGGAGGGTATAGATTCATTTCTCTCAATGTTTGCTGACGATGCCAAAATTATGTGAAGGATTAAGACAGAGAAGGACTGCATGAGGCTTCAAGAAGACCTAGACAAGCTGAAGGAATGGTCGAACAAATGGTTGTTAGAGTTTAACCCAAACAAATGCAATGTAATGAAGATAGGTGTAGGGAGCAGGAGGCCAGATACACGGTACCATCTGGGAGATGAAATTCTTCAAGAATCAGAGAGAAAAAAGGAATAAAGGGTAGACATCACGCCAGAACTGTCCCCTGCAGCCTCATATCAAGAGGATAACATCAGCGGCATGTGCCAGGCTGGTCAACATAAGAACGGAATTCAGAAACTTGTGTAAAGAAACATTCAGAACTTTGTATACCACATATGTCATGCCAATCCTGGAGTATGCATCCCCAGCATGGAGTCCATATCTAGTCAAGGATAAGACTAAACTGGAAAAGGTTCAAAGGTTTGCCACCAGACTAGTACCCGAGCTGAGGGGTATGAGCTACGAGGAGAGACTACGGGAATTAAAGCTCACTTCGCTTGAAGACAGAAGAGTTAGGGGTGGACATGATCACCATATTCAAGATTTTCATGGGAATTGATAGGGTAGATAAAGACAATCTAATTAAAACAAGTGGCACACGCACTAGGGGACACAGGTGGAAACTGAGTGCCCAAATGAGCCACAGAGATATTAGAAAGAACTTTTTTAGTGTCAGGGTGGTTGACAAATGGAAAGCATTAAGCAGTGATGTGGTGGAGGCTGACTCCATACACAGTTTCAAGTGTAAATATGATAGAGCCCAATAGGCTCGGGAACCTGTACACCTGTTGATTGACGGTTGAGAGGGGGGACCAAAGATCCAGAGCTCAACCCCCGCAAGCACAATTTGGTGAATACACACACACACACACACACACACACACACACACACACACACACACAAACGCACACACACACACACACACACACACACACACACAGGCCTCGTAGGGCCTGTGTGGCTGTAGGGCCTCGTAGCCTGCTGGATAGCGCGCAGGACTCGTAATTCTGTGGCGCGGGTTCGATTCCCGCACGAGGCAGAAACAAATGGGCAAAGTTTCTTTCACCCTAAGTGCCCCTGTTACCTAGCAGCAAATAGGTACCTGGGAGTTAGTCAGCTGTCACGGGCTGCTTCCTGGGGTGTGTGTGTGTGTGTGGTGTGGTGTGGGAAAAAAAAAAAAAAAAAAAGTAGTTAGTAAACAGTTGATTGACAGTTGAGAGGCGGGCCGAAAGAGCAAAGCTCAACCCCCGCAAAAACACAACTAGTAAACACAACTAGTAAACACACACACACACACACACACACACGTGAATGGACCATTTAGAGTGAATGATCCAACAAATGGCTGTTGAAGTTCAACCCGAGTAAATGCAAAGTAATGAAACTAGGCAGTGGAAACAGGAGGCCAGACACAGGATACAGAATAGGAGATGAAGTACTTAATGAAACAGACAGAGAGAAAGATCTAGGAGTTGATATCACACCAAACCTGTCTCATGAAGCCCACATAAAGAGAATAACGTCTGCGGCATATGCGAGGCTGGCTAACATCAGAACGGCGTTCAGGAACCTGTGTAAGGAATCATTCAGAATCTTGTACACCACATATGTAAGACCAATCCTGGAGTATGCGGCCCCAGCATGGAGCCCGTACCTTGTCAAGCACAAGACGAAGCTGGAAAAAGTCCAAAGGTATGCTACTTGACTAGTCCCAGAACTAAGAGGCATGAGTTATGAGGAAAGGCTGCGGGAAATGCACCTTACGACACTGGAAGACAGAAGAGTAACGGGGGACATGATCACAACCTGCAAAATCCTCAGGGGAATCGACCGGGTAAACAAGGAAAAACTATTCAACACTGGCGGGACGCGAACAAGGGGACACAGGTGGAAACTGAGTACCCAAATGAGCCACAGAGACGCTAGAAGGAACTTTTTCAGTGTCAGAGTAGTTATCGGATGGAATGCATTAGGCAGTGATGTGGTGAAGGCTGACTCCATACACAGTTTTAAATGTATATATGATAGAGCCCAGTAGGCTCAGGAACCTGTACACCAGTTGATTGATCTGTTAAGAGGCGGGACCAAAGAGCTAAAGCTCAACCCCCGCAAGCACAAATAGGTGAGTACACACACACACACAAAAGGAAGTGATGTGGTGGAGGCTGACTCCATACACAGCTTCTAGTGAAGATATGATAGAGCCCAGTAGGCCCAGGAACCTGTACATTAGTTGATTTTGATTTATTTATTTTGTGTGACATTGCTTTGGAATTGAGCTGTGTTGTTTCCCAAACTGGTCATTTCATAAGTATAGGTATAGATGCCACCCTGTGACAGGTATTTTTTTCTTAAGAAACAGCGCCATCTGTTGCACGTAAGAGTAACAATCGCTATACTAATTATGTCACAATTTCATTTCAAAGTTTCCGATTGCACTGACAAATTGAATTTTCCTAAATTTCGATTTATTTTCATTTTGATTTAATTATTTGGCGTGACATTGTGTTGGAATTGAGCTGTGATGTTTACCATACCATTCATTTTATGAGATCATTTATTTTATGAGAAAAAATATAGTTTATTTTTCAACTTTTAATTTTTTTCTATTGTGTTTTTTTTAACTGTTTTTTTTTATTTCATGGATGGGAACATCAGATCACTTGGGAATGCATGAGACGAGGGAGTGGGGAATGGTTGGGAAGACGAGGGGATGGGAGTTTGGGGTGTTGGGGACAACGAGAGGACAAGGGAGGGGGGGGTAATGGGGGGGAGGACGAGGGGACAGGGGTGTGGGGGATAGTGAGGAGGACAAAGGGAAGGAGAGTAAGGAATGGTTGGGAGGACAAGGGGTTGGGGGAGGGGGGAATGGTGTCAGTACTCCGATTTACACATGAAAATAGTGAAAATAACAGTCTGCCATTCCTGGATGTACTAATAACAAAAACAGGAACCTCTTTAAGCACCAACGTATATACCAAGCCCACCAACATACGATAGCCTCGGCTATCACCTCATTATGTCCGGTCGTGATGGTCAAGTGGATTAAGGCGTCTTGTACATACCAGTTGCGTTGCTCCTGGGAGTATGGGTTCGAGTCACTTCTGGGGTGTGAGTTTTCAGTTATATATATATATATATATATATATATATATATATATATATATATATATATATATATATATATATATAAATATATATATATATATATATATATATATATATATATATATATATATATATATATATATATATATATATATATAGGATCTGATTCGTGATCAGATATACAAGGCAGAGAATGAAATCAAAGAACAAAACGCAACTACTTCATGCTACAAACGAGTGGAGAAATAGCAACATCGACGAAAGTATCCGTACCCGCATTGAACAACACCTCGACATCCTCACAGACCAACATCACCTCAGCACTGAAACAAGGATTATCAAGAAACTAACAACATTATATGGAGGACCTATGGCAATTCCACGACCAAGAGATGGCTTCCTGAACCTTGCAGGAATTAACCTCACTGAGGACCAAGTCACTCTCCTAAATCTGGGCATAAACTGTCATGTTATGTCCAGACCGAGTGAGATGGCCCGGAAAGTAGAGTTGGAAATTCTGTTGGACGACATATTCGACCTCGAGACACAAAAGAAGGTCACTACCAAAGAAACCTTACAAGCAGAACTTATTGCAGAAGGAGGAAAGAATCGAGGCAATTACAGAAGCACCATACTGTCACCCGAGCTCAAAGCGGCAGCTAAAAGCCTTCGTAAGAACAAGGAGATAGTTGTCAGGAGAGGTGACAAGTCGCCAATATATGTCATTCTTAAAAAAGACGAATATCTGGCGAAAATGAACATCATACTCTCTGACCAAACTAAGTTCCAAAGGGTAACGAAGAACATTACAGCCGAATTAAAAGCAAAGGTCAACAAACTGATCGAAACTGTGAACGCCAAGAAATCCGGACTCCACCTGCTAAAGATCATTGGGGAATATAAACCTGGATATGCGTATGGAAATGTTAAGACACACAAGCCTGGAAACCCACTTCGGCCAATCATTAGCCAGATACCCACACCCACGTACAGACTGGCGAAGCGACTCAACGGCCTGCTGACTCCTTATGTTCCTTGCGCCTTCAGCCTGAAGTCTCCAAGGGAATTTGTTGACTTACTGCGGGGCACACGGGCCACAGGGATAAGAGCCTCGTTGGACGTAGAATCGCTGTTTACCAACGTACCTGTGGACGAGACAATCGGGATGATAGCCGACAGAGTGTATCGTGATCCAGCCTGTACTCCTCTTGACATACCAGAAAATATTCTGAGGAAACTACTCCATGCTTGTACTAAAGAGGCACCCTTCTTGAGCCCAGATGGGCACATGTATAAGCAAGTAGATGGGGTCGCCATGGGTTCTCCCCTAGGTGTCCTGTTTGCAAACTTCTACATGGGTACCATCGAGCAAAAAGTCTTAGTCGACATGAACTTGAAACCGGCCATATACTGCAGGTATGTTGATGACATTTTTAAACAGGTACCTGATGTCAGACATCTGCAGGAGCTGAAGGAGGCATTTGAGCAGAGTTCCGTGCTGCGTTTCACTTACGAGATGGAAAAGGATGGGAAGCTGCCCTTTCTAGATGTAACAGTCATGGAAAAGAGCGGAGGTTTCCACACTGCAGTCTACACTAAGGAAACGAACATAGGAATGTGCCTAAATGCCAACAGCGACTGCCCAGACAGGTACAAGAGGAGTGTTGTTAACGCATATGTCGACCGTGCTCTCAGCCACAGCTCAGAATGGAAGCAAGTCGACGAAGAACTCTGTAGGGTAAGGCAGGTCCTAGTCAACAACGGCTTCTCCAATGGTTTCGTCGAAGACATCATAAGAAGGAAAGTGAAACGCCATGTAACCTCTGAAGAGACAACAAACACAACACCTATACCCCCTATCAGACTATTTTACAGGAACTTCTTTTCCACAGCTCATAAAACGGAGGAAAGGGTCCTGAAAGATATTGTTAATAGAAACGTTATCCCTACAGACAAAAATCAGAGGATACATATGACGATTTACTATAAAACCAGAAAAACGGCCAGCCTACTCATGAGAAACTCTCCAGACACAAAACAGAACGTTTTAAAAGAGACTAACGTCGTCTATGCCTTCAAATGCCCTCTTGGGGACTGTAAGCTCCAAAAAAAACAGTATATAGGCAAGACAACAACATCTCTTTCTAGGCGTTTAACGATGCATAAGCAACAGGGCTCCATTAAGGAACATATAATCTCTTCCCACAACCAAACCATCGCCAGAGAAATCCTAGTAAACAACACAGAAATCATCGATAGATACAGCGATAGCAGGCGGCTTGACGTTTGCAAGGCACTACACATCAAGAAGTCAACACTAGCAATCAACAGCCAATTAATGCACAACTATATTCTACCCACCTCAAGACTCCGCTCCAATATAGAAGCATCAAGAAATATGGACCAATAGGCTTTCTACAATCACTTCTATTCAATACCCATTGTTTCGTGTTCTGTCTTGTGTTGATGAAATTAATACCCTATTAATGCCACCTCTTGTTCTGTCTTGTGTTGATGAAATTAATACCCTATTAATGCCACCTCACCCCATCCACCTCTCTCAAATGTAGATATAAAATCGGAGATGCGTAAGTTCTATTCAGTTGTGTATTTGTAAACTAATGTCTTTGAAAATGTAATAAGTTTTACGAAACGCGCTCGTGTCGCGTCAGACTAGAAATAAAAATGAATTTTGGAGAATTGATTTTTGATTTACCTCCAACAGTGAAAAGAAATGTACGAAAGATTGAGAAAATTCGTGTTAGAATTATTAATCTTACTTTTTCGGTCATATTTAATAATATATATATATATATATATATATATATATATATATATATATATATATATATATATATATATATATATTATTAAATACTATAAGTATACGAGGGCCCTCGTATAGGCCCTCGTATATGGCCTATACGAGGGCCTATTATACCACCGAATAATATATATTATATATAATATATATATATGTATGGTCAATATATATATATATATATATATATATATATATATATATATATATATATATATATATATATTGACCAGACATATATATATATTATATATAATATATATTATATATATATTATTCGGTGGTATAATAGGCCCTCGTATAGGCCAATAGGCCCACACGAGGGAGCTCCTATTATAACCACCGAATGAGAAGGAGATAGTACATAAGAACAAAGGCAACTGCAGAAGGCCTATTGGCCCATACGAGGCAGCTCCTATTTATAACCACCCAATCCCACTGTTACGAACCCGGATCCAGTGTCCGAGCACGGAGCAGTAACGACCACGCCATCTGTTGGCCAGCTCCCGAAACCCCCGCCAAACGGACGACGACACCTGGTGAGGACAAGGTGTACCAGCCACAAGGGCCAGTTTCCAGTCCTGTGCAGCTCACAACACAGCCGCTCCTGACCTCTGGTGAGGTGGTGCTCCGACGACAGCGCCATCTATGGACTGGATACGTCAGGTGTTTGTGCCCGAGCCCGTAAGTGAGGTGTTTTAGTGTCCCAGTTATAGATGACGTGTCTGCTTACAGAGCCGACCTGGGACTGCTGTGATGGAAGTGGAGTCAGTCTACCCGAGGCAGCTAGTCTCCATACCTTGAACCTTGCTGCAGCTGTTGTGAAGTCGTCCCCCCGGAAGAACACTGTGGAGTGTTAGCCTGCCAGTGGAGTGGCAGTAAAAGGATTTACCCGGGACCGACTGTTGGAGACGATCATCCACTGGGGTACTGAAGACAGGAGAGTGATTTGTGGTGTCACACGAGGCTCCTGTCTAGGGCGTTCCCCTTTTATCGTTCGTGGAGTGGCCGTACCAGCCTTGTTGGCTCAGAACCTGCCAGCAGACCAGCTGGACGTGTGGTTGACGGCCTCCACGGCGGTGCCCCCAGTGGACCTGTGTTTTGGCTGACCTGTGGCCAGGGTAGGCTCAGCTTCTTTGAAGAATTCGTTGTGTGGCCATGAAGAAAGCACCAAGGACTCAGCGCTTAGCTTCTTGATCCAGAGTCTTCAGCAGAAGACTACATTGTGAAGAATCCCCTTTTCAAGTGTTAATATCTCTCCCCCTTGTGCACTCTTTTATTTTATATATTTAATCGGTGATGGTGAAAATTATAATATTAAGTTCTTAGCTTTCTTTCCCTACTCCCTTTAAGTTACTTGCGTCACGGATCTCATCCCTTGATAGCCACTACTGGCTTGGGAACGGATACATATATCTTCCTCTAACAACATCAGAGTAAGAACCCCATTGCGTCCCGAGAGGGCCGTAACACCCACTCATATACTTGTCCAACCCGTGCTTGAAACAATCGAGGGACCCCACCTCCAGCACATTACGCGGTAATTGGTTCCACACATCAACAACCCTGTTACTGAACCAGTATTTACCCAAGTCTTTCCTAAATCTAAACTTATCCAATTTATACCCATTGTTTCGTGTTCTGTCCTGTGTTGATACTTTTAATTCCCTATTAATATCCCCTTTGTTATGTCCATTCACCCACTTGTAAACCTCTATCATGTCACCCCTAACTCTTAGCCTTTCCAGTGAATGCAACTTAAGCTTTGTTAAACTTTCTTCATATGAAAGATTTCTAATTTGGGGAATTAACTTAGTCATCCTACGCTGGACACGTTCAAGTGAATTTATATCCATTCTATAATACGGCGACCAAAACTGAACTGCATAATCTAAATGAGGCCTAACTAGAGCAAGATATAGCTCGAGAACCACACCAGGTGTCTTGTTACTAACGCTTCGATTAATAAATCCAAGTGTCCGATTTGCCTTATTACGAACATTTATGCATTGATCCTTTTGTTTTAAATTCTTACTAATCATAACTCCCAGATCCCTTTCGCAATCCGATTTCGCAATCTCAACACCATCTAGCTCGTATCTTGTAACTCTATCATCATTACCTAACCTCACAACTTTACATTTATCAGCATTAAACTGCATCTGCCAATCCTTTGACCATTTCAAAACCCTATCTAGATCAACTTGAAGTGATAGTGAGTCCTCCTCCGAATTAATTTCCCTACCGATTTTCGTATCATCGGCAACTTTGCAAATGTTGCTACTCAAACCTGAATCTAAATCATTTATATATATTATAAACAACAAAGGTCCAAGGACAAAGCCTTGAGGCACTCCACTTACAACATTTTCCCACTCTGACTTGATTCCATTTATACTAACTCTCTGTTTCCTTTGGTATAGCCATGCCCTAATCCATCTTAATATAGCACCCCCAATACCATGAGACTCTATCTTTTTAATCAGTCTTTCATGTGGCACTATCAAAAGCTTTGCTAAAGTCAAGGTACACAACATCACAATCCTTACCACTATCAACTGCCTCAACTATGCTAGAATAAAAAGATAACAAATTTGTTAAACATGAACGGCCATTTATAAAACCATGTTGCGACTCAATTATTAATTTGTTTTTCAAGATGAAGACGAATTTTATTTGCTATTATAGATTCGAGTAACTTTCCCACAATAGACGTTAGGCTAATTGGTCGACAGTTAGACGCAAGTGATCTATCTCCTTTCTTAAAAACTGGTATCACATTAGCAACTTTCCAAAACTCTGGCACTCTGCCTGACTCTATTGATAAGGAAGTAATAGGAATAAGAAGAGGATAACAAGGGAGCGCATGAGAAGACAATGAACAGAAAAAGGGGAGAAGAGAGAAAGAAAAGGAAAGAGAAAGAAAGATAAATGGAAGGGGAAGGGGTAGACCGTGAGGACTACCTCCGAAAAGCAGATGTCTTGCTCTCTGACTCTCGCACTTATGCTCCTCTGACTTCTAACCCTTTGGATCCCCTCAAAACTTCCTTTAACCGCAAACTAAGACAGCTCTCTAGTCTTTGCCCTCCTGACTTTGATCTCATTAAACGTTTCCGTGTCATCTGCCCTTCTCTTCCTTATTTCTATGGTCTTCCTAAGACTCATAAACCTGGTGTTCCTCTTCCTCCTATCATTTCTTCACGGGGCTCTGTCAGCTATCCTCTTGCCTCCTGGCTCGCTAAAACCATGACACCTTACCTTGGCACTTTTTCCCCTGCCCACCTTCGTCACTCTCAGGACTTCATAGAAAGACTGCGCCTGCAACCCTCTTGTAAAATGCTTAGCCTTGATGTCGACTCTTTGTTCACTAATGTTCCGCTCGATGACATTCTCTCTTTCCTTAGACAGAAGTCGTCAGAGGGCCTCCTTCCTCTCCCGCTTCCCACTGACGTTTTCCTCGAACTCATTAGACTCTGTGTTGACTCTAACTCTTTCTCTTTCAACGGTAAATATTACACTCAAACTTTCGGTGTTGTTATGGGTTCCCCTCTCTCCCCTATTCTTGCTAATTTCTACACGTAATTCTTCGAAACTGTTCTTCTTCCTTCTATTCATACTCGTCCCTCTCTCTGGCTTCGCTATGTTGATGAAATTTTTGCTTTATGGCCTCATGACCTTAGTCTTTTCCAGCCTTTCCTCTCCTCTCTTAACAATCTGGCTCTTTCTATACATTTCAAAGTTGAGTGGGAATCTAATTCCCTCCTTATTTTTCTTGATGTTCATATTCACAGCTCTGTGTCTGGGTTCTCTTTCTCTGTCTATCGTAAACCTATGCATAGTGGCATGTACATTCACTTCTTTTCCTACCATCCTCCTTCTGTTAAGAAGTGTCCTCGTCTCTCTCTTCCTCCGAGCTCTACGCATCAGCGACACTCAGTTTCTTGATTCTGAAATTGCCTTTATCTACAAATCATTCTCTCGCCTTGGTTATCCTTTGCATTTCATCAACTGTGCCTACTCTCAAGCTAAACGAAATTTCTTTCATCCTAAACCTGCTTCCAATACTAGTAGCACTGTACTATGCCTTCCCTTCATATCTGAACTCAAAACTTTTACCAATACCTTTCGTCCTCTTGACATTAAACTCGCCTTTCGACAAACTAACACACTTCGTAGCAATCTAGTTCACACTGCTTCTCCTGCTTCTAATGCTGCTGGTGTCTACTCTATTTCCTGTTCATCTTGTCCTCTCCAATACTTTGGTGAAACTGGCCGTACACTGAATGGCAGACTTAAAGAACACAAGAGAAGTGTTAAGTCTGCAGACACTAACAATGCTCTCTTCTGCCATGTGAGGGATTCTAATCATCCCATTGATTGGTCTTCCTCCAAAATAATCTTTCCTGCCTCTACTCTACACAGACGCCGTCTTGTAGAATCGGCTGTAATACACAATGTACCCAACATGAACTTGAGTCCTGGCTTTGTTGCTGTGGACTCTTCCCTTTCACAGTATATACTCAAATTCTCTAATCTTTCTAACAAACGTGACTTAACATAAGTTTACCCCTTCCATTCATCTTTCTTTCTCTTTCCTTTTATTTCTCTCTTCTCCCATTTTTCTGTTCATTGTCATCTTCTACGCTCCCTTGCTATCCTCTTCTTATTCCTATTACTATCTTCTTCTCATTCGGTGGTTATAATAGGAGCTGCCTCGTATGGGCCAATAGGCCCTCTGCAGTTCTCATTATTACTACTATCCCCTACACCTTACTTTCCTCCTCAGCTCTCTCTTGCCTATTTATTGTCTGTCTCTACCTCCTCTTCACAATCGACTTGAGAATGGTCCAGGACGGACCAGAACGTCGTTGTCCCTTCAACTTCTAGTGTGTGGTCTGGTCAACATACTTCAGCCGAAGTATGTTGACCAGACCTAAACCTATCTTAACCTACCTAACCTAACCTATCTTAACCAAACCTAAACTATCAGAACTAAGTCAATAAATTATGGTCTTAATATAATATAATAATAATAATAATAATGCAAATAAACTCAATGGAAACCATTTATCGAAAATTAAGAAAATCACTCGGCCTTTTAAGCAAATCGAGCCTTGCATAGTAGGCCGAGAAGTGCATTCTGGCTATTAGGTACGACATATATATATATATATATATATATATATATATATATATATATATATATATATATATATATATATATATATATATATATATATATATATATATATATATGTCGTACCTAGTAGCCAGAACTCACTTCTCAGCCTACTATTCAAGGCCCGATTTGCCTAATAAGCCAAGTTTTCCTGAATTAATATATTTACTATAATTTTTTTCTCATGAAATGATAAAGCAACCCTTTTCTCTATGTATGAGGTCAATTTTTTTTTATTGGAGTTAAAATTAACGTAGATATATGACCGAACCTAACCAACCCTACCTAACCTAACCTAACCTATATTTATAGGTAAGGTTAGGTTAGGTAGCCAAAAAAAGCTAGGTTAGGTTAGGTTAGGTAGGTTAGGTAGACGAAAAAACATTAATTCATGAAAACTTGGCTTATTAGGCAAATCGGGCCTTGAATAGTAGGCTGAGAAGTGCGTTCTGGCTATTAGGTACGACATATATATATATATATATATATATATATATATATATATATATATATATATATATATATATGTCGTACCTAGTAGCCAGAACTCACTTTTTGGCCTACTATTCAAGGCCCGATTTGCCTAATAAGCCAAGTTTTCCTGAATTAATATATTTTCTCTAATTTTTTTCTTATGAAATGATAAATCAACCCACTTCATTATGTATGAGGTCAATTTTTTTTTATTGGAGTTAAAATTAACGTAGATATATGACCGAACCTAACCAACCCTACCTAACCTAACCTAACCTATCTTTATAGGTTAGGTTTGGTTAGGTAGCCGAAAAAGTTAGGTTAGGTTAGGTTAGGTAGGTTAGGTAGTCGAAAAACAATTAATTCATGAAAACTTGGCTTATTAGGCAAATCGGGCCTTGCATAGTAGGCTGAGAAGTGCGTTCTGGCTACTAGGTACGACATATATATATATATATATATATATATATATATATATATATATATATATATATATATATATATATGTATATATATATATATATGTCGTACCTAGTAGCCAGAATGCACTTTTCGGCCTACTATGCAAGGCCCGATTTGCCTAATAAGCCAAGTTTTCCTGAATTAATATATTTTCTCTAATTTTATTCTTATGAAATGATAAAGCTACCCATTTCATTATGTATGAGGTCAATTTTTTTTTATTGGAGTTAAAATTAACGTAGATATATGACCGAACCTAACCAACCCTACCTAACCTAACCTAACCTATCTTTACAGGTTAGGTTAGGTTAGGTACCCGAAAAAGATAGGTTAGGTTAGGTTAGGTAGGTTAGGTAGTCGAAAAACAATTAATTCATGAAAACTTGGCTTAATAGGCAAATTGGGCCTTGCATAGTAGGCTGAGAAGTGCGTTCTGGCTACTAGGTACGACATATATATATATATATATATATATATATATATATATATATATATATATATATATATATATATATATATATATATATATATATATATATATATATGCGAACAAGCCAGAATGGTCCCCTGGACAATATGCAACTGAAAACTCACACCCCAGAAGTGACTCGAACCCATACTCCCAGAAGCAACGCAACTGGTATGTACAAGACGCCTTAATCCACTTGACCATCACGACCGGACAAAATGAGGTGATAGCCGAGGCTATTTGAACCACCCCACCGCCGGCACTCGGATAGTTATCTTGGGCATAGCATTTTACCAAATCACCTCATTCTTAGGGGCACACGTGAGGATCACAAATGCGAACAAGCCAGAATGGTCCCCTGGACAATATGCAACTGAAAACTCACACCCCAGAAGTGACTCGAACCCATTCTCCCAGAAGCAACGCAACTGGTATGTACAAGACGCCTTAATCCACTTGACCATCACGACCGGACAAAATGAGGTGATAGCCGAGGCTATTTGAACCACCCCACCGCCGGCACTCGGATAGTTATCTTGGGCATAGCATTTTACCAAATCACCTCATTCTTAGGGGCACACGTGAGGAACACAAATGCGAACAAGCCAGAATGGTCCCCTGGACAATATGCAACTGAAAACTCACACCCCAGAAGTGACTCGAACCCATACTCCCAGAAGCAACACAACTGGTATGTACAAGACGCCTTAATCCACTTGACCATCACGACCGGACAAAATGAGGTGATAGCCGACAATTGCATATTGTCCAGGGGACCATTCTGGCTTGTTCGCACACAAAACACTAGTAAATTTTAACAATGAAATTTTAATTACGTTAAATAAACAAAACATGAATAAAATGGACATACAAATTCATATAATAAAATCAATCAATCAAAATAATAAGAATAATTAAATGGCAAAATGAAAAGTTACGTTAAGACAAGTGAGCAATAACAAGAAGTGCAAATAACGTAAGTATTGGTGCAGGAATATTGGCTTTAAGCTATCACCTCTCTTAGTACACGTAAGCCAAAGCTTTAGTCTACCAGGAAGAAGTGTTAACCGTATGAAAGCATTGAATATTCTGAGGACTGAGGTCGTGGCGGCCCCAGACATCAAGTAGTATGGTGGGTGAGTGCAGTTGCAGCTGGACCGGCGGCCAATCAGCGAGGAGCCGGCAACAAGACAGGTAGTTTGGCGGTTTGAGCTGGAGCAGGTGTTCCTGGCTGCATACGTTTTGCGCTCTGGCAAACCTTGCTGGTGTTGTTGTCGTTGTTGGACATTTCTTCCATAGTAGTTTTATATAGATGTATCGACGTATTTTTGGAGGGAAGAGCAGGCTCAATCTCTTGAAGGAGATTATCGTCACAACTCTCCCCCGAAGCCTGCGGTTCTGGAAGAAGTACGTTGTTATGTGGTGGAGTAATGGATGGAGTCGCTTCTACTTCATAAACTCTGGAGAGATCATTGGCTAAGATGTTGTCGGAATCTTGGTATAGCGTGTCTCCAGGTTGAATTTCTGCAGTTAGCAAGCCCATAGTAGAAGACGTTGAGATGGGAAGTGGGCGTGCTGCAGGAGGTGTAGGGTGGTGTGGTCCGTGTTGATGGTGGACCGAGCACTTTGCAGGTGTGGAGTGAAGTGCTGGAGCTTCAGGATGATGAAGTGTAGCTCCTTGCCAATTGTTCCGTAGTTCCTTGTAGCAGTAGTCGCTGACAGGTGTATTCTCCTCGCCTCGTTGCTGCATCATGACACCACCAACGTCGGTACCACTGGCGTCGACATGGAGGATGAAGGGCTTATCTGACGAGGTGAGAGTGGAATTAGAATATGGCAAAGGAGCACTATTATTATCCTGAAAGTATTTGGGAAGATCATTAAGGATTTCGGAATTAGAAAGCGCTGACTCCTTGTCAGTGCTTTCGGGAGGAGAAGCTGGGACGGTCTCACTGTGGATGTAGGGTTCTGTGAAGGTAGAATAATTAATTAGGACAGTGGGAGGAGTACCATTATATTGCTTCAGGAGGTTGACGTGGCACAGCTGGGTCTTCCGCCGCCTATCTGGAGTCTCTATGACGTAGTTGTTGTTATTTCTGCACTCTTTGACGCGGTAGGGTCCTGAAAACCTGTTTTGTAAAGGTGAACCTGGGATAGGGAAGTATGCTAGAATGAAGTCTCCTGGCTTAAATTTTCTTACTTTGCTGGTCTGGTCGTAATGAGTCTTCATTCTCTCCTGGGCTTTCAATAGATTATCATGGGCAAAACGGTGGACTCTCTAGAATGTGTTGAAGGTTTTGAAGAAACTGGGGCACATTCTGATGCTCACTGAAGGTGGCATCTCGGAGAGAGTCTTTGAAAGCCTTAAGGGGAGTACGGCACTTACGGCCGTAGAGCATCTCATAAGGAGATACTCCTAGGGACTCATTGGGGAGACTTCTGTAAATACACATTATAAGGTCGATTTGCTTATCCCAATCCTTAGAGGTTTCACTACAAAACTTTTTCAAGAGTGCTTTGATTGTCTGATGACTACGTTCAAGAGAACCCTGTGAAGCAGGATGATAGGGGCTGGACAATACCTGTTTGATGTTGAACTCCTCCAGTGTCCTTTTGAAGAGATCATTGGTGAAGTTGGTACCACAGTCGCTCTGAATCTCCCTGGGAAATCCGTATTGAGTGAAGATCTTCAATAGATGTTTTACAACCGTAGCAGCCGTGATGTTCTTCACTGGAACTGCTATGGGAAATCTGGTGGTAGGACACAGGATGGTTAGGATGTAGGCGTTACCTGAACTGGTCCGAGGTAAAGGACCAACACAGTCTATTATGAGTCTGTGGAAAGGTTCCGCAGGCACCTGTATGGGAATCAGTGGCGCTCTGGGAATGGAGATGTTCGGTTTGCCTGCCATCTGACATGTATGACACTGTTTTACGTACTGTTTGACGCTATTTACCATACCAGGCCAGTAGTAGTCTTGACGAATTCCATGGTAAGTCTTGTTGAAGCCGTAGTGGGAGAGTGCTCCGTGGGCCAGGTGTAGATTAGTGGGCCGCAGGCTGGTAGGAATCACAAGTTGTTCGATGTTGGCCCAATCGTCCTCCTCCTTCAGTTTACTGGGTCTATATCTGCGGTAGAGCAAGTCGTTCTCTAGGAAGAACCCAGGAATACTGTCGGGTTGAGTCTCAGCCTGGAAAAACAATGGTGTTAAAGTAAGATCTTCCCTCTGTAACTTACGGAACTCCAACTTGGTCAGATGCGGGGGTAGTTTCTGAGGGTCTTGAGGGACAGCGGTAGCAGTAGAGTCAGCTGGCTGTGGACGTGCGGCTTGTGCACGTGTGGTCACGAGAACCGGAGGAGAAACTTCATCACTCTCTTGAACCTCTGCTGGAACATACGCTAGAATAGGGTTACTTGGCACAGAGTTACACACCTGGGGTTTGTCCATGACGATCAGGTTGGTCGGTTGCAGGTCTTCTGCCAAGTCGTTGCCTAGGAGAAGTTGCACTCCAGGCATGGGAAAAGGCTTTTCCCTGACGGCGACTTGGACTTCTCCGTTCACGTAGGGACAATCCAGGTGGACTCTGGCGAGAGGGTATGGAGTGGTAGCAGTGAGGTCAGTGATGAAGACAGTTTCTCCGGTGTAGACGATGTTGGGCACAGCCGACTTCAAGATGATCGATTGAAGAGCCGCTGTGTCCCTCAAGATCTTCAATTTGAAACGTCCCTCCGGATTTGAACCGTTGGCAGAGTATACAGGTGGTTACTGAAAAGAGAAAGATCATTAACATTAACACCAACATTCATCACAGGCTTACCGGACTTAGGAGGAGTTGGTTTGGGTTTCTGTGGGTCAGTGGTTCCCTTGTATTGAGACTTACCACACTTGTCTATGGTATGTCCATAGAGTCTACAATACTTGCAGTACAGTTGTGAATCAGCTTGATCTGGGCTCACTTTCTCGTAACTGTACCACGACTTCTTACTGGAGGATGGTTCGGGTGTCAGCCGGTGGATGAGGCTGTAAGTGTCAGCCGACTTAGCACACTTCAGGTAGTCGGTTTCTTCTTTATCTGCTAAGTAGAGGCGGACAGGAGGCGGCACACGTCTCAAGAATTCTTCAACTAGCATCAGGTTGACGAGTTCTGTAAAAGTAGAGACATGTGCTGCTTCCAGCCATTTCATGAAATATCTCCGTTTTGTGTTAGCAAACTCAAGGAAGGTAGTGGTACTTGCCTTCAGGTGGTCACGGAATTTCCTTCTATAACTTTCAGTAGAGAGGAGGTAGGCGTCCAACACTGCTTGTTTCAGAGTGTGGTAGTCATTCTCAGACGCCAAAGTACTGAGTGTGACTGCAGCTCTACCTATAAGATGGACTCTGAGAAGTGTGGCCCATTGGTCGACAGGCCAACTGAGTTGATTAGCAAGGGTTTCAAAGGTGGTAAAGAACACATCAACTTCTGCTTCTACAAAGGATGGCATTAACTTACTTGCATGTGATATATTAAAACTGACGGGAAGATTGGCAGTAGCTTGCTGGCGTTGAGTGAAGTGTGAAGTTTCCAAGGCGATTTCGCGTTGACGACACTCTAGAGCCAGAGTCGCTTGTTGCTTGTCATGCTCGCGTTGCATCTCCAACTCGCGTTGTTTTGTTTCAAGCTGTACTCTCTCACGTTCATGGAGCAAGGCGACCTCACGTTCGTGGAGGGCGAGTCCACGTTCGTGTTCTTCTCTCCTCAAGGCGGCCTCGCGTTCTCTGAGGGTGATTTCTCGTTCTTGTTCTTCTCTCCTTAAAGCAGCCTCACGTCCGTGTTCTTCCCTTCGTATGGCAGCTGCTCGTTCTTGTTGTTCACGTTCAATCTTGGCCAGCTCTAGTTTGAGTTTCATCGTTGCCAAGTCAGTTTTATCTGCAATATAGTAAGTTTCATGAGTTTCAGAGTCTATCTTACCTTGCTCTAAATAGTAATCCAGCAACAGGTTGTGTAGGTCATTTTTGTTGGCTTGGTAGGGAACTTCTAGTTGGTACTCATGTGCAAGAGTTTGTAATTCAGTCCTCTTGGCACGACTTAAAGTCCCTATTTCACCTGCTGGATTTGCACGGAAAGCTTGGAGACGAAACATGGTGAAATTAGCAAATAAATGTAACACGAATATTCAATAGTGAATGTCAGAAACAGGACAACGTGGCAACTGGTACCTATCCTGTGAGATCTTTAACAATTAAAGTTAAGTACAAGATGTTAAATGATTAATGTAAATCAAGGGCGCAGGAAATCTTGTACCCGGTACTCATGTAAGAGGATAAGGGCAAGAAAATCCTACTAACAAATGAAACAGAGTTTCGAAAACAAATGAAACAGTTAATTGCCTCAAAAGTAAAATTGGTAGTCCAAGGATGTAGGCATACCTTGCCAAGTCTCTATAGGACATAAAGCAAGTTTTTCCTACTGAATTTAATATGATACTTACAGAATTAGCGAACTTTTGTGCTCTGAAAAAGTAAGCTAATTCCCTACCGTTGTATGTATCATCATCTCTGACTGACGTGTAGGGGTGCGAGGTGTCAACTGGTGACGAGAACTGCTGCTGAGGTCCCAATTCAGCAACTAAAGTTCGAGCTAGAGGAACTATGGCCCTCTTTGTCCTCCTACAGTCAGATTGCAGAAGATTGGGTACTCTTGACCCGGGGCAGACCACAGTACCAGGGTACCAATATGATGATCTGTCAAAAATGAGAAATATCCAAGGGACAAAGATGGTAAACACGAGTAATAACACGGAGGGAGAGATGACCAATTAAGAGTATGACTGCGGCCTACAGTCACCACGTAATCCAAAGTTGTCTCACCTTCACTATATGTTACTCTCGTAATGCACAATACACCGCACCATATAAAAATGAAATTGAATATGAAAAATAGTAAAGCTACGTTAACAAAGTTAAATACGCTTACCATAAATTACCACTTGGCACCAGTACCTGAGTGAAGCTCCTAGGACAGGCCCCCATATAATATGTGACGGTAACGCGTTAGTGTTCGGCTGTTCAAAGCTAGGGGTATGGCCTCGTCACATAGAATAAAAAAAAAATAGAATATCTGGAACTTCGTCTGTGGTAAGGTAAAGAGAAGACACACAAAACACAAGTAAATTTTAACAATGAAATTTTAATTACGTTAAATAAACAAAACATGAATAAAATGGACATACAAATTCATATAATAAAATCAATCAATCAAAATAATAAGAATAATTAAATGGCAAAATGAAAAGTTACGTTAAGACAAGTGAGCAATAACAAGAAGTGCAAATAACGTAAGTATTGGTGCAGGAATATTGGCTTTAAGCTATCACCTCTCTTAGTACACGTAAGCCAAAACTTTAGTCTACCAGGAAGAAGTGTTAACCGTATGAAAGCACTGAATATTCTGAGGACTGAGGTCGTGGCGGCCCCAGATATCAAGTAGTATGGTGGGTGAGTGCAGTTGCAGCTGGACCGGCGGCCAATCAGCGAGGAGCCGGCAACAAGACAGGTAGTTTGGCGGTTTGAGCTGGAGCAGGTGTTCCTGGCTGCATACGTTTTGCGCTCTGGCAAACCTTGCTGGTGTTGTTGTCGTTGTTGGACATTTCTTCCATAGTAGTTTTATATAGATGTATCGACGTATTTTTGGAGGGAAGAGCAGGCTCAATCTCTTGAAGGAGATTATCGTCACAATATATATATATATATATATATATATATATATATATATATATATATATATATATATATATATATATATATATATATATGTATATGTCGTACCTAGTAGCCAGAACGCACTTATCAGCCTACTATTCAAGGCCCGATTTGCCTAATAAGCCAAGTTTTCATGAATTAATTGTTTTCTGACTACCTAACCTACCTAACCTAACCTAACTTTTTTGGCTACCTAACCTACCTAACCTAACCTAACTTTTTTGGCTACCTAACCTAACCTAACCTATAAAGATAGGTTAGGTTAGGTTAGGTAGGGTTGGTTAGGTTCGGTCATATATCTACGTTAATTTTAACTCCAATAAAAAATAAATGACCTCATACATAATGAAATGGGTAGCTTCATCATTTCATAAGAAAAAAATTTGAGAAAATATATTAATTCAGGAAAACTTGGCTTATTAGGCAAATCGGGCCTTGAATAGTAGGCTGAGAAGTGCGTTCTGGCTACTAGGTACGACATATATGTATATATATATATATATATATATATATATATATATATATATATATATATATATATATATATATATATATATATATATATATATATATATATATATATATATATATATATATATATATATATATATATATATATATATATATATATATATATATATACATATAAATATATACACATAAATATATATATATATATATATATGTTTCATTGAATATGACCGCATATTCTGTATTTATTATTTTCTGGTTTAGGGCTTCTATCCCTCTAACTATTTTCTTAGCATCAGGGCTTAATTGAAATAGGAGTTCTCCAAAACTCATTTTCGTACTTTTAAGGTGAAGAAAAGAAGTGATTTACTATAGAGTGTATTACACTTATTTGTATAATTTGCACGACGTTTCGAACCTCCATGGTTCATTCTCAAGTGAACAGATCTTACAATACTAGTTGATTTTTTACCCGCATTAGGTCAGGTGATAATACAATGAAGGTGAAAACATGGGGGGATACATAAGGGATAAACATAGGGGCTGCAGAAGGCATATTGGCCCATACGAGGCATTTCCTATCTAAACACAAAGATTAATCCAGTGTAATTGGCCTGTTATGTTGGACATTGTCTTCTGTGTTGGCATCGATATGTTCTTGTCTTGTCCTTACTCTCATGGTGGGTAGAGTAAATAGTTCCGTGATTTGGGTGTTCATGGTAGGTCGCTCTATTCTTATGTGAATTGCCTCAAGAATTTGTAATCTTCTTGAATCTTGGGTTTTGTCTATTATGCAAGTATTCTTGTTCAACATTTCTCTTGTTAGAGAAATGTCATGGGCTTGTCTCATGTGATTCCTAGGGGCACCAGATTGAAGATGGCATGTCAAACGCCTCGTCAGCTTGGTCGACGTCATACCTATGTACTTACATTGAAGGTTACATCCTTCGTGGGGGCAAGTGTACATGTATACAACGCTTGACTGCTGTAGAGGGTTCTCCGTCGGCTTCGGGCTGTTTTTGATAAGGAGTTCGGAAGTCTTCTTGGTTTTGTAGAATATTATCAAGTTTATGTTTTGGTTAGGAGTAGTGCTTTTTACTCCTTTACGGATTATTTCTTTCATTATTCTTTCCTCTTTTATATGTTCACTGTGCATGGTTGATTTGTAATATAATTTTATTGGGGGTGTTGTGGTTTCTGTTCTAGGTTCTGAATTATACCAACGGTCCAAGTGTCTTCTTATAGCAGCGTTTATTTCCGCGTTGCTATATCCGTTGTTCACCAATACCTGAGTTACTCTTTCAAACTCTCTACTCACGTTGCTCCATTCAGAGCAGTGGGTAAGCGCTCGACGAATATAAGCATTGAGAACACTGGCTTTGTATCTTTGGGGGCACTCACTTCTACCGTTCAGGCATAATCCTATGTTGGTGGGCTTGGTATATACGTTGGTGCTTGAAGAGGTTCCTGTTTTTGTTATTAGTACATCCAAGAATGGCAGACTGTTATTTTCACTATTTTCATGTGTAAATCGGAGTACTGACTCTCTCTCTAGGTGTCTTTTTAGGTCAATTAGTTCATCTGAGTCTTTTACTATTACGAATATGTCATCTACATAACGGCAGTATACAGTTGGTTTTTGTCTGCTACTGAAGACCCTATATATATATATATATATATATATATATATATATATATATATATATATATATATATATATATATATATATATATATATATATACATATATATCTGGATCACCACTACAATTTTGTCCCCATTGCTTCTGAGACACTCGGTTCTTGGGGTAAAAGTGCTACCAGTTTTTTGAAGGAACTGGGTTCTAGGCTCATTGAAACAACAAGGGACCCTAGAGCTGCCAGCTTTCTTTTCCAGCGCCTCAGCGTGGCGATACAGAGGGGAAATGCGCACTGCATCCAGGGTTCCTGTCCGCCATCTGAGGAGCTGGAGGAACTCGACAACCTATGATAACCATCTTTGTAACCTATATGTAACTCCTTTTTTGTAACAAGGTTTATATATATATATATATATATATATATATATATATATATATATATATATATATATATATATATATATATATATATATATATTGTGACATTAATCTCTTTCAAGAGAGATTTTTAGCCTGCTCCTTCCTACATCGTGTTACTTCTATACGTCTGCAACATCAAGATACCACATTCAAGAGTATATAAGTGGAATAACAGACGTCACTATAGGGAGAACACTACCCTACTCCTCACCCACCCTCTCTCACTGTCAGCGCACCACCTTCGTCGTCGATCACCAAACTACCACTTCAAGGTAACACTCTCCCCATTGGTGAATCAGCGACTTCACGCGACGCCAGCGCCATCTGCACCGCCTATATATAGTCTTGCACGAGCAGTTGGCCTCAGAATATTCTCGTGCTCTAGAGCTGACGTTTCTATCTAGCAAACTTCTGTATATTAGTAGAGGGGTCAGTCAGCCACTATTCTCAGCACCATTTAACTAACTTTTTGTCTTGCATATTGAAGAGTAACGTAATCATAATTTTATTTTATATTGTATTGTTGTCTTTGTGTATGTTTTTGATCCGCACTGTACATAGCCAAGGGATTATCTATATTTTGTTTCTGTTTGTTTAAGGTAAATTAAAGTTCATTATTTTTAAGATTTGGTTTGCGTGTTTTCCCCTCTCACTTTACCACTGGAAGACAACCGCCAAGCAGTCAACATTTTTTTTTCTAATGTGATTGGCATTTCCACCAGCCATAAAGAAGACTGCCTTAACACCTACATTTCTCGTCACATTATATAATTATATATGTGTGTATATCACGAAAATAAACACGTGATTAAGAATGTGACAATGTCAGACCACGGAGGAAAATGAAACGGGAATTTCCTTAAGTACTTTCGTATATTAAATACATCTTCAGAAGGAATGATTGAATGAAGGAATGACCTCACCTCACTTCACCACTCTTTCCTGCCTATTTATACCCATCACTCGATCTGTAAAATCATTCCTTCTGAAGATGTATTTAATATACGAAAGTACTTAAGGAAATTCCCGTTTCATTTTCCTCCGTGGTCTGACATTGTCATAATTATATATATATATATATATATATATATATATTAAACGCTGAAGCTGGTGCGTCTAACAATGGTCAAGACCTCCTCTGAAGTTTATTATCCTTCTGATTTATTATATTCAAGTCTATAATTCAGATCTGAAGTCTATATTATAAGAGACTTAACAAGTAACACTGAAATAATCGACCAGTATACTGATAACAGAGGACTAGACATCAGCGAAGCCTTACACATCAAAAAGTGAAGACCTGCAAGATGTGTTTTTCTCTTGATTTGAATGTTTTTTTTTTTTTTTTTTTTTTTTTTTTTTTTTTTTTTTTTTTTTAATAAATTATATATTTATGTATTCATTGATACAATAACAGGAGCTCACTAATTACAAGAAAACCCAGTTCATGTTCAGTGACTTTCTTGGCAATTAACGTGGCTGATCCATCGTTGAGGACATCGTGGAGGGACTGGATGGGGTTGTTGACGTGTGCGACGGCCAGCAGGGCCATGAGGTTGCCGGCGTAGCTCTGTGTCAGCACAACGACCACCAGCCCCCACACCGCCAACATCACCCGCTCCCACCACCATTTGTGCTGCACAACAATACCTGTTGAAAAAATATCAAGATGTAACAATGCCTCAGCATATCTTTACAATTCCAAAATGCAGTGAGTTTAATATAAAGATACTACTGCTATCTCCACTGTTAATATTCTATATATAAATTATATATTAATAGAAATCAAGTACTGAATAGGAAATCAATATATCGAAATAGGGTCTTAAGGAGCAACCCCCTCCCCGCTCAGCTCGTTGTCGCCGTGTGGGGGCTTCGTGGGCGGCTGCTGGAGTGTGATGCTCCTTAGGACAGTCCTCTGTCCTTTTCTAGCCTTGTGCTCCTGCTGCCGTCCTCTCCAATTCTGCTGGGCACCTTTTCCTTTTCCTTCTGTTTCGTTTTTCTCCCCCCTCTTCTCCTATCTGCTTGCCGTTTCCTGCCGACCTTTTGCTCGTTCTGGTTCTTCCATGGACTTCTTCTATTTTGACGCCCGGGTGCTTGAGGAGGCATACTCATGCACCCGTAGAACTGCAGTACCCGACGTCGAGAGCGAGGGGAACCTTTTATTGTCAATCCCCACTTCGTCACTGAACCCGATCTCGACGGACTGTCGGTTTCTTAAGGTGGCGTTTGTGGGGCGTATACTCACGACGCACCCCTAGGAGGCCCCGACAAGATCGGCGATAGCTTCTTGTTGGGTGTCCTGCCTCTAATTGTGGCTCCATGGTGGGTGTGGGGGCACATTCGTGAGTGAATTCTTAATTTCGTCAAGATGATAACCCCTGTTTCGGCTGCTTCTGGCTTACCTTTTCAGGCTCGTGGGGTGGGCGACCAAGCCCCCGAGTCGGTCCGTATTGGAAGACCGGGCTCTGTAGCCTCCGCTGCATTGGGCCCCGACCTTGCTCCTACTTTGGCCTCTCTGACTCCTTCCCCTGGCTCCCCTCCCTCCTCTGTGGTTGGGTCGAGCCCCAAGCCCCCAGTGGTGACTACCTCGTCCCCTGGCGCGGCTCCTTCTCTAGTTGTAACTACTGCGCCTTTTAACCCCTCTCTCTCTGGGGGTTCTCACCGCCGTCCTCGTCACGGCCGCCCTCGCTCGATTCCTTCCAGTTCTGCTACCTATCAAGCCTTGTTTGGTCCCGCTTCGTGGGCCAAATATTTTGATCTCCTCCCTCTTGATTCTGCGCCTCCTGACGATTTCTCCCTGCATCGACATCTCATTGATTCCGTGGATGCCTCCATTACTTTCAACCCCACTCGTCTCGGTACACGTGTCGTTGCTGCTCCTTCTCAGGATGCTGCTTCCCGCTTGGCTGCCTTATCCTGCCTTGGCGAGACCCCCGTTCGGGTCTCGAAGAACGCTCAATTGAATGCCAGTGTTGGCACTATTTTGCTCCCGCCCCATGTTGCAACCGGTGTTCGGGACCTGCGCGACTGCCACGACGATATTCGCCATATCCTCGCTGCCCAGGGCCATTCTATTCTCCAGGTGGACACGTTTACTCGTCCCCCTCGTGGTAGTCGCCGTCAACCCCTCCGGGTTGTGAAGATTACCTTTGATGGTAGGACCCTTCCACCCTCTGTCATTCTTGCTGGTGCCAGGTGCTCTGTCCAGGAGTACATTCCTTCTCCTCGGCTCTGCAACAAGTGCTGGAGGTTTGGGCATGGTGCCCTCCGCTGCTCCGGGACTGTCTCTCTCTGTCCTTTGTGTGGTGGCGAAGGTCACTCTAAGTCGGAGTGCACTTCTCCCCAGGCTCGTTGCCTCAACTGCGGTGAGGCCCATCCTACCTTCTCCCGTGCGTGTGTCCATTACAAGCTTGAGGCAGCCGTCCTCAACCTGAAGCACCGGGAGCGTTTATCTTTTCCTGAGGCGAGGCGCCAGGTTCGCCGGCTCCCGCCTTATGCTAATATCTCTTATGCTCGCGTGTTGCGCTCTTCCTCTCCTCGTCCTTCCCGCCTTCCTCAGACTCACAACCGTTTCCGGGCCTTGGACCCTGATGCGCCCACTGCCCCCTCCTCTGTTCCTTTGGGTTCTCTCCCGAAGGGTCCTCCTCCTGGTCCTCTGTCTGGGGTTCCCCTTCCTTCTACCCGGTCTGTCGTGTCTTCTGTGTCTTCTTCCTCGTCCCCCTCCGATCCTCCTTCCCATCCTCTTCCTCCGTCTATTGGCTCTCCCCACCGCCTGTCGGTGCGGGCGGATGTCCATCGCTCTCCTAACGGCCGTCGTGTGTGCTCTCGTTCGGCTTCTCCTGTTGAGTCACTGGAATCCGTTGCCCGGTACGTAGTTGCTGGGACACCGGTCTCTTTAAGTCAGAAGCGTAAGCCTGGCTCCTCTCCTTCCTCTTCCCCGGCGGGTAAGAAGGCTTCGCTTTCTTCCTCAGCTCCTCCTTCTGGCTCTGTTGCTCCTTCCCCTCCCGTTTCAGTGCTTGCGCCCCCTGTTCCTGCTATGGAGGTTTCTTTGGCCCCTGCTTCCCTTTCGGTTGCTGCTCTTGCTGGGGTGCGCTCCCCTCTTTCTACTCCCCCTCCTCCTGCTGCTGTCCTTGACGGCTCCTCTCCGTTGTCTCCTCCTCTTCCTCCTCCTCCTCCAGACCCTGCCCGCCCACCTCTGCTCTGTTCTCACGTTTCCTTCCCTCCGTCTTTGCTCAGTTTACCCATGCCCCCTAACCCTGACTTTGCTGACCCTGATCCCGACCCTGATATTCTTTAACGTGCTCTGTTGCTCTTTCGCCTTTGTTTCTTCCTTGTTCTCTGTTTTTGTCCTTTCTCTTCTCGTCGTTGTCCATTCTTCAATGGAACGTTCGAGGTTATTACGCCAATTTCCTCGAACTCCAACTTCTGATTTCGCGGTTTTCGCCCCTTTGTGTCTGTCTCCAGGAGCCAATGCTTGGTGCTCGTCCTGGTCGTTTTCGTGGCTATTCCTTTCTCTCCCCCCCCCCCAGCCATTGCTGGGGCTTCTAATTCTTCTGCTCTTTTGATTCGGCCTGATGTTCCCTTTGTTCCTTTACTTTTTCCTTCGCCTCTCCATTGTTCTGCTGCTCGTATCTTTGTGGGGAAATGGTACACAGTTTGTTCCATTTATCTCCCCCCGAGTGTCCCGCTCTCTCTTCCTGATTTGAAACACCTCCTGGACTCCTTGCCGGAGCCTGTGCTCCTGCTGGGTGACTTCAATTGTCGTCATTCTCTTTGGGGTGACGTTCTGACGAATACCCGGGGTCGCCTCCTTGAGCCGTTTCTCCTCTCTTCTTCCCTGTCTCTTCTGAATTCTGGTGAGCCCACTCATTTGGACTCTCGGTCTCGCACCCTTTCTTGTCTTGATCTTTCTCTCTGCTCTTCTTCTCTTTACTTAGATTTCACGTGGCAGGTTCTTGATGACCTCCATGGAAGTGATCATTTCCCCATCCTTGTTTCCTTTTTCTCTTTTCGCCCTTCCCTCTCTTTCCCTAGGTGGCAGTTTGCTAAGGCAGACTGGACCCTATTTACCCTCAGTGCTGCTCTCCCTGACCTCTCCCTTCTGCCTCTCTCTCGCGCTCTCCTCCTTTTTCATGACACTGTCTTCAACGCTGCCCTCCGCTCTATTCCTCGCTCTTCCTCTCGGGGTCCACGGAAGTGCGTTCCCTGGTGGAATGCGGACTGTGCTCGGGCTGTCCGCTGTAAGCGTGCAGCCTGGAAGAGGCACCGCCGTAGGCAGACGACCGATTCTTTTCTTTTCTTTCGGAAAGCGAGTGCGGTGGCCCGTAGGGCCATCCGTACGGCTAAACGTGAATGTTGGGCATCTTATGTCTCAACAATTACGTCCGAGACCCCTCTGGCCCAGATCTGGAAGCGTATCCGCAAGATAGCGGGTAAGTTCGTTCCCGATGTTTCACCGGTCCTTCACCTCCATGATACTCTTGTGGCGGACCCGTTGCAGGTCGCTTCCGAACTGGGTTCCCATTTTTCTTCCGTTAGCTCTGGTCTTCATCTTCCCCAATCTTTCCTTCTTCGTAAACCTGTCCTTGAGTCTCGTCCTTTAGATTTCTGCACTCATCTTCAGCTTCCCTATAATGATCCCTTCTCTCTCTCTGAACTTCGTTCTGCCCTGGCCCTCTGCGGTTCTACGGCGGCGGGCTCCGATGGTATTCATTATGAGATGCTTCGCCATCTCCCTCCGAGCACGTCTCAGTATTTACTGAGTCTGTATAATCGGATCTGGGAGTCGTCGTCAGTCCCTGAGGACTGGCTCGATGCCGTTGTCCTCCCTGTTCGCAAACCGGGGTCTCTGGGTACTTCCCCTAAGGACTTTCGCCCTATTGCTCTCACAAGTTGTGTCTGCAAACTCTTTGAACGTATGGTTAACGTTCGTCTGATGTGGTTCCTGGAACACCATCACCTCCTCTCCCCTTCTCAATTTGGTTTCCGCAAGTGCC
The DNA here is from genome assembly GCF_040958095.1 of Procambarus clarkii. Taxonomy (NCBI): domain Eukaryota; kingdom Metazoa; phylum Arthropoda; class Malacostraca; order Decapoda; family Cambaridae; genus Procambarus; species Procambarus clarkii. Next base: position 3,895,469 of record NC_091211.1, read on the forward strand.
GCAGCACGACAGATGTCCTGGTGAACTTGGAGGTCTATATTCGTACTGCTTTTGCTGCGAAGACCTCCGTTGTTGCCGTCCTTTTTGACCTAGAAAAGGCTTACGACACCACTTGGCGTTATCATATCCTATCTCAACTTCATTCTTTTGGCCTTCGTGGTCATCTCCCTCTCTTTCTCTGCAGCTTCCTCTCTCGTCGTTCCTTTCGGGTGCGCCTTGGTACCGCTCTCTCTCCCTCTTTTCAGCAATACGAAGGTGTGCCCCAGGGTAGTGTTCTGAGCACTACTCTTTTTCTTGTTGCCCTCAATGGTCTTCTTTCCTCTCTTCCTTCTGGTGTCTTCTCCGCTCTCTATGTCGATGATCTTACCCTTTGTTGTCAGGGTGATGATTCGCCTCTCCTTCAACGCCGGCTTCAACTTGCAATTGATGCCGTGTCGTCTTGGGCCACAGGTCATGGCTTCAAGTTCTCTACTTCTAAGACTTGTGCCATGACTTTTACGCGGAAACGGGTTGTTCTTCGTCCCTCTTTGTCACTTTATGGTCATCCCCTTGAATACAAAGATTCCGCGAAGCTTTTGGGGTTATTCCTTGACACTCGTTTGTCTTGGTCTCCCCATATCTCTTACCTCCGTGTTGAGTGCTCTAAGGCCCTTACCCTCCTTCGGGTCTTGTCCCATACTTCTTGGGGGGCAGATAGGCGCACTCTCCTTGCTTTACATTCCTCTCTCGTCCTGTCTAAGCTCGATTATGGTTGCCCTGCTTACTCGTCTGCTTCTCCTTCTACTCTTCGCCGTCTTGATGCTTTGCACCATACTGGGTTGCGCCTCAGTTCTGGTGCCTTTCGTTCGACTCCCATCCTTAGCTTGTATGTTGACACTGGCTTCCTGTCTCTCCAGGACCGCCGTGATCGCTACTGTCTTCGCTATCTTGCGCGGTCCTTGCAACATCCTTCCTCTCGCCTCTGTCGTGCTTTAACTTTTACCCCTCCTGCGGTTCCTGTTCCTCTTCACCACCTCCCTCTTTCTGTCCGGTTATCTCGCCTACAGGATTCTCTCTCCGTTCGTATTTCTGATGTTTCTCCTCGTGTTGTTCCTTCTTTGCCCCCGTGGAGGGTCCCTCTTCCGCGGTTTTGTACTTCCTTGACCCGTATCGCAAAAGCTTTTACCCCTCCTACGGTTCTAAAACGCCTTTTCCTCGAGCACTTTTCTTCTCACTCCCGTTCCGTTTCTGTCTTCACCGATGGGTCTAAGTCAGCGGACGGTGTTGGCTACTCTGTTGTTTTTCCTGATCGCACTTATGTGTCGCTTGCCTCCGGAGACTAGCATCTTTACAGCAGAACTTTATGCTATTCTCTATGCTCTTCGTCTCCTGCTTTCTCGTTGTCAGTCTTCCTTTGTGGTTGTTGTTGACTCTCGTAGTGCCCTCATGGCTCTCGGGTCCTTTAATCCGGTTCATCCAGTAGTTGTCGAGATCCAGCATTGGCTGTTTCTCGTTCACAGTAAATTTAAGTCGGTTGAGTTTTGTTGGGTTCCCAGCCATATTGGTGTGTCTTTAAATGAGCGTGCGGATGCTGCCGCTAAGGAAGCTGTCCGCTCTTGTCCCATCTCTCGTAAAGGCATTCCGTATTCCGACTTTTACCCAGTTATCCATTCCTCAGTTCTTACCCGTTGGCAGGCTTCTTGGTTGTCTGTTACTGGTAACAAGCTACGTACTATTAAATGTTGTGTTTCCTCGTGGCCGTCCTCCTTCCACCGTAACCGGCGGTGGGAAACAGCTCTGGCGAGGTTGCGTATTGGCCATACTCGCTTAACCCATGGTCACTTGATGGAGCGCCGCCCTGCTCCTTATTGTCCTAGTTGCATTGTCCCTCTTACGGTCGTGCATGTCCTTCTTGAATGTCCTGACTTCCAGGACGAGCGTGTGTCTTGCTTTCCGACCGCCCCTCGCGGTCACCTGTCCCTCGATAGAATTCTTGGTGACTCGGATACTTTTGATATCGTTCGCCTTATGCGTTTTTGTTCTCGTATTGGCATCCTTGGTGATATTTAGCGCCCTCTGATTATTTTGCGTATTTGATGGTGCTACATAGCCTTCCCGGTTTGGTGCCTTCTTTTGATAATTACTTACTTACTTCTCAGGCTCGTGGGGTGGGCGACCAAGCCCCCGAGTCAGTCCGTGTTGGAAGACCGGGCTCTGTAGCCTCCGCTGCATTGGGCCCCGACCTTGCTCCTCCTTTGGCCTCTCTTACTCCTTCCCCTGGCTACCATCCCCTCCTCTGTGGTTGGGTCGAGCCCCAAGCCCCCAGTGGTGACTACCTTGTCCCCTGGCGCGGCTCCTTCTCTAGTTGTAACTACTGCGCCTTTTAACCCCTCTCTCTCTGGGGGTTCTCACTGCCGTCTTCGTCACGGCCGCCCTCGCTCGATTCCTTCCAGTTCTGCTACCTATCAAGCCTTGTTTGGTCCCGCTTCGTGGGCCAAATATTTTGATCTCCTCCCTCTTGATTCTGCGCCTCCTGACGATTTCTCCCTCCATCGACATCTCGTTGATTCCGTGGATGCCTCCATTACTTTCAACCCCACTCGTCTCGGTACACGTGTCGTTGCTGCTCCTTCTCAGGATGCTGCTTCCCGCTTGGCTGCCTTAAACCGGCCTTGGCGAGACCCCTTTCGGTTCGCGAAGAACGCTCAGTTGAATGCCAGTGTTGGCACTATTTTGCTCCCGCCCCATGTTGCGACTGGTGTTCGGGACCTGCGCGACTGCCACGACGATATTCGACATATCCTTGCTGCCCAGGGCCATTCTGTTCTCCAGGTGGACACATTTAGCTCGTCCCCCTCGTGGTAGTCGCCGTCAACCCCTCCGGGTTGTGAAGATTACCTTTGATGGTAGGACCTTTCCACCCTCTGTCATTCTTGCTGGTGCCAGGTGCTCTGTCCAGGAGTACATTCCTTCTCCTCGACTCTGCAACAAGTGCTGGAGGTTTGGGCATGGTGCCCTCCGCTGCTTCGGGACTGTCTCTCTCTCTGTCCTTTGTGTGGTGGCGAAGGTCACTCTAAGTCGGAGTGCACTTCTCCCCAGGCTCGTTGCCTCAACTGCGGTGAGGCCCATCCTACCTTCTCCCGTGCGTGTGTCCATTACAAGCTTGAGGCAGCCGTCCTCAACCTGAAGCACCGGGAGCGTTTATCTTTTCCTGAGGCGAGGCGCCAGGTTCGCCGGCTCCCGCCTTATGCTAATATCTCTTATGCTCGCGTGTTGCGCTCTTCCTCTCCTCGTCCTTCCCGCCTTCCTCAGACTCACAACCGTTTCCGGGCCTTGGACCCTGATGCGCCCACTGCCCCCTCCTCTGTTCCTTTGGGTTCTCTCCCGAAGGGTCCTCCTCCTGGTCCTCTGTCTGGGGTTCCCCTTCCTTCTACCCGGTCTGTCGTGTCTCCTGTGTCTTCTTCCTCGTCTCCCTCTGTTCCTTCTTCCCATCCTTCCCCTCCGTCTCTTAACTCTCCCCGCCGCCTGTCGGTGCGGGGTGATGTCCATCGCTCTCCAAACGGCCGTCATGTGTGCTCTCGTTCAGCTTCGCCTGTTGAGACGCTAGAATCCATTGCCCAGTACGTGGTTGCTGGGATACCTGTCTCTTTACGTCAGAAGCGTAAACCTGGCTCCTCTCCTTCCTCCTCCCCGGCGGGTAAGAAGGTTTCGCTTTCTTCCTCGGCCCCTACTTCTGCCTCTCTCGCTCCTTCCCCTCCCATTTCGGTGGTTGTGCCCCCTGTTCCTGCTATGGAGGTTTCTTTAGCCCCCGCTTTCCCTCTCAGTTGCTGCCCTTGCTGAGGTACGCTCCCCTCTTTCTACCCCTCCTGTTCCTGCTGCTGTCCTTGCCTGCTCCTCTCCGTTGTCTCCTCCTCTTCCTCCTCCTCCTCCTCCAGACCCCGCCCGCCCACCTCTGATCTGTTCTCCCGTTTCCTTCACTCCGTCTTTGCTCAGTTTACCCATGCCCCCTAACCCTGACTTTGCTGACCCTGATCCCGACCCTGATATTCTTTAACGTGCTCTGTTGCTCTTTCGCCTTTGTTTCTTCCTTGTTCTCTGTTTTTGTCCTTTCTCTTCTCGTCGTTGTCCATTCTTCAATGGAAAGTTCGAGGTTATTACGCCAATTTCCTCGAACTCCAACTTCTGATTTCGCGGTTTTCGCCCCTTTGTGTCTGTCTCCAGGAGCCGATGCTTGGTGCTCGTCCTGGTCGTTTTCATGGCTATTCCTTTCTCTCCCCCCCCCCCCAGCTGTTGCTGGGGCTTCTAATTCTTCTGCTCTTTTGATTCGTGCTGATGTTCCCTTTGTTCCTTTACTTTTTCCTTCGCCTCTCCATTGTTCTGCTGCTCGTATCTTTGTGGGGAAATGGTACACTGTTTGTTCCATTTATCTCCCCCCGAGTGTCCCGCTTTCTCTTCCTGATTTGAAACACCTCCTAGACTCCTTGCCGGAGCCTGTGCTCCTGCTGGGTGACTTCAATTGTCGTCATTCTCTTTGGGGTGACGTTCTGACGAATATCCGGGGTCGCCTTCTTGAGCCGTTTCTCCTCTCTTCTTCCCTGTCTGTTCTGAATTCTGGTGAGCCCACTCATTTGGACTCTCGGACTCGCACCCTTTCTTGTCTTGATCTTTCTCCCTGCTCTTCTTCTCTTTACTTAGATTTCACGTGGCAGGTTCTTGATGACCTCCATGGAAGTGATCATTTCCCCATCCTTGTTTCCTTTTTCTCTTTTCGCCCTTCCCTCTCTTTCCCTAGGTGGCAGTTTGCTAAGGCGGACTGGACCCTATTTTCCCTCAGTGCTACTCTCTCTGACCTCTCCCTTCTGCCTCTCTCTCGCGCTCTCCTCCTTTTTCATGACACTGTCTTCAACGCTGCCCTCCGCTCTATCCCTCGCTCTTCCTCTCGGGGTCCACGGAAGTGCGTTCCCTGGTGGAATGCGGACTGTGCTCGGGCTGTCCGCTGTAAGCGTTCAGCCAGGAAGAGGCACCGCCGTAGGCAGACGACCGATTCTTTTCTTTTCTTTCGGAAAGCTAGTGCGGTGGCCCGTAGGGCCATCCGTACAGCTAAACGTGAATGTAGGGCATCTTATGTCTCAACAATTACGTCCGAAACTCCTCTGGCCCAGATCTGGAAGCGTATCTGCAAGATAGCGGGTAAATTCGTTCCCGATGTTTCACCGGTCCTTCACCTCCATGATACTCTTGTGGAGGACCCGTTGCTGGTCGCTTCCGTACTGGGTTCCCACTTTTCTTCTGTTAGCTCTGGTCTTCATCTTCCCCAATCTTTTCTTCTTTGTAAACCTGTCCTTGAGTCTCGTCCTTTAGATTTCTGCACTCGTCTTCAACTTCCCTATAATGATCCCTTCTCTCTCTCTGAACTTCGTTCTGCCCTGGCCCTCTGCGGTTCTACGGCGGCGGGCTCTGATGGTATTCATTATGAGATGCTTCGCCATCTCCCTCCGTGCACGTCTCAGTATTTACTGAGTCTGTATAATCGGATCTGGGAGTCGTCGTCAGTCCCTGAGGACTGGCTCGATGCCGTTGTCCTCCCTGTTCGCAAACCGGGGTCTCTGGGTACTTTCCCTAAGGACTTTCGCCCTATTGCTCTCACAAGTTGTGTCTGCAAACTCTTTGAACGTATGGTTAACGTTCGTCTGATGTGGTTCCTGGAACACCATCACCTCCTCTCCCCTTCTCAATTTGGTTTCCGCAAGTGCCGCAGCACGACAGATGTCCTGGTGAACTTGGAGGTCTATATTCGTACTGCTTTTGCTGCGAAGACCTCCGTTGTTGCCATCCTTTTTGACCTGGAAAAGGCTTACGACATCCACTTGGAGATATCATATTCTATCTCAACTTCATTCTTTTGGCCTTCGTGGTCATCTCCCTCTCTTTCTCCGCAGCTTCCTCTCTCGTCGTTCCTTTCGGGTGCGCCTTGGTACCGCTCTCTCTGCCTCTTTTCAGCAATACGAAGGTGTGCCCCAGGGTAGTGTTCCGAGCACTACTCTTTTTCTGGTTGCCCTCAATGGTCTTGTTTCTTCTCTTCCTTCTGGTGTCTTCTCCGCTCTCTATGTCGATGATCTTACCCTTTGCTGTCAGGGTGATGATTCGCCTCTCCTTCAGCGCCGGCTTCAACTTGCAATTGATGCCGTGTCGTCTTGGGCCACCGATCATGGCTTCTAGTTCTCTACTTCTAAGACTTGTGCCATGACTTTTACGCGGAAACGGGTTGTTCTTCGTCAGTCTTTGTCACTTTATGGTCATCCCCTTGAATACAAAGATTCCGCAAAGCTTTTGGGGTTATTCCTTGACACTCATTTGTCTTGGTCTCCCCATATCTCTTACCTCCGTGTTGAGTGCTCTAAGGCCCTTACCCTCCTTCGGGTCTTGTCCCATACTTCTTGGGGAGCAGATAGGCGCTCTCTCCTTGCTTTACATTCCTCTCTTGTCCTGTCTAAGCTCGATTATGGTTGCCCTGCTTACTCGTCTGCTTCTCCTTCTACTCTTCGCCGTCTTGATGCTTTGCACCATACTGGGTTGCGCCTCAGTTCTGGTGCCTTTCGTTCGACTCCCGTCTTTAGCTTGTATGTTGACACTGGCTTCCTGTCTCTCCAGGACCGCCGTGATCGCTACTGTCTTCGCTATCTTGCGCGGTCCTTGCAACATCCTTCCTCTCGCCTCTGTCGTGCTTTAACTTTTACCCCTACTGCGGTTCCTGTTCCTCTTCACCACCTCCCTCTTTCTGTCCGGTTATCTCGCCTCCAGGATTCTCTTTCCGTTCATATTTCTAATGTTTCTCCTCGTGTTGTTCCTTCTTTGCCCCTGTGGAGAGTCCCTCTTCCGCGGTTTTGTACTTCCTTGACCCGTATCACTAAAGCTTTTACCCCTCCTACGGTTCTAAAACGCCTTTTCCTTGAGCACTTTTCTTCTCACTCCCGCTCCGTTTCTGTGTTCACCGATGGGTCTAAGTCTGCGGACGGTGTTGGCTACTCTGTTGTTTTTCCCGATCGCACTTATATGTGTCGCTTACCTCCGGAGACTAGCATCTTTACAGCGGAACTTTATGCTATTCTCTATGCTCTTCGTCTCCTGCTTTCTCGTTGTCAGTCCTCCTCTGTAGTTGTTGTTGACTCTCGTAGTGCCCTCATGGCTCTCGGGTCCTTTAATCCAGTTCATCCAGTAGTTGTCGAGATCCAGCATTGGCTGTTTCTTGTTCACAGTAAATTTAAGTCGGTTGAGTTTTGTTGGGTTCCCAGCCATATTGGTGTGTCTTTAAATGAGCGTGCGGATGCTGCCGCCAAGGAAGCTGTCCGCTCTTGTCCCATCTCTCGTAAAGGTATTCCGTATTCCAACTTTTACCCGGTTATCCATTCCTATGTCCTTACCCGTTGGCAGGCTTCTTGGTTGTCTGTTACTGGTAACAAACTATGTGCTCTTAAATGTTGTGTTTCCTCGTGGCCGTCCTCCTTCCACCATAACCGGCGGTGGGAAACAGCTCTGGCGAGGTTGCATATTGGCTATACTCGCTTAACCCATGGTCACTTGATGGAGCGCCGCCCTGCTCCTTATTGTCCTAATTGCATTGTCCCTCGTACGGTCGTGCATGTCCTTCTTGAATGTCCTGACTTCCAGGACGAGCGTGTGTCTTGCTTTCCGACCGCCCCTCGCGGTCACCTGTCCCTCAATAGAATTCTTGGTGACTCGGATACTTTTGATATCGTTCGCCTTATGCGTTCTTGTTCTCGTATTGGCATCCTTGGTGATATTTAGCGCTCTCTGATTATTCTGCACATTTGATGATGCTACATAGCCTTCCCGGTTTGGTGCCTTCTTTTGATAATTACTTACTTACTTAAGGAGCAAGCAGGTACAAAGGCTGTCTCTTACCATAGGTCATGTTGAGCCATAACCTATAATCATTACTGGAGTCCTGACGCTAGGGGCTAGCCTCACCTAAATTTGTATAGGAAATGGTCTGGGGGTGTGGGGCAGATCAAGGCTGCTCGAGGTAGGCCTAAGTTAAATATTTTAAGAAATATATCCTAAAATCAAAACCCTGTGTGCGATTTTCATGAAGTCGGAATGAAATCTGGAATGTGTTGTCTGTAGTGATATGAAGTTATTCCCTTCGTTTACACATGCATTTCCATGAAATGCTTTATGAAATGAAAAGGTCAATTTGTTCTAAGCTGGATGGGAAATGAGGAATGCAGGAGTAGTTTCCTTACTACACCAAGGAAAATCTTTTCTTGGTGTGGTAAGGAAAGATGGGGGGTGTAGGGGGAGTTGGAAGAAGGGGAAATATGTGGGACCTGGGAGAAAGAGGGGGATAGAGGAGGAGGAGAGAAAGTGGTAGGAGGGTGGGGGACGGGGTACTGTGGTACCTAAAACAGGGAAGGGTTACCTACCACCCAGTAGATGGTGGGATTCACAGTAACACAGAGAACAACAACAAAAAACGCATGTGACTTTTGCGGTGTGATAAAGACAGGCAAGACTAGAAATGTCAGAACAACACTCAAGTAAATTACAATTAATTTAATTAAAATCAAAGAACTAACTTTAACACTTGACATACAGCTTGGCGGGAACACTGAATAATAAGAAACACAAAACATCAATGAAAATTTAACTCTTTAGACTCGGAAAGAGATGGAGGCAATTTACATACAATCAACACAACTACAATAATATGTGACCACAACACAACGACTTGAGAATGATCTGCTGTGCCAAGTCATTGACAGCGAGAGATATCTACAGCTGGGACCACCTGACACGAGTCAGTGTGTGACATCTGTCAGCACCTGAGAAGTGTCAGTGTGTGACACCTGGGGACAGGTGTCACACATTGACACCTGTTCTTTATATATATTCAGCTTTGCTGGAGCAACAGCTCCTAGTGATCGCGCGCGCCTCACAGCTGTGCAGGCTCCCCATGCAGGGGACATCCTTTTGGCAGTCCCTATGTCTGAGACAGGCACACGTCTTGATCCGCAGGAGCTCCGTATTGCAGTCGTTCTCCGCCTTGCTGCCCTTATCCACACTATTCATAGGTGTATTTGCGGTGAAGTAGATGCAAAAGAATAAGGATTGCATGGCCTGCACTGTGGAAAATCAGGCAGTTGGCACACACGACATGACAAAGTTAAGGACCACCATTAAGGACGCCTTGCCTCTGCCCAGTGTCCAGCAGAGAGACAGAGCCTCGCAATATATTGAACCATATATATGTAATTGAATCAGATATGTAACTGTATAACCTTGTATAATAAAATGTACACATAAAAAAAGAGGGGGTGGTAGGAGAAGTGAACACTCATACGTATTCAGAGTTAAATAGCATGTTTTTTTTCTGAATGCTCTGTACTTACCTAGTTAACTAGTTGGATTTACCTAGTTGTGCTTGCAGTGGTTGAGCTCTGGCTCTTTGGTCCCGTCTCTCAACTGTCAATCAACTGGTGTACAGGTTCCTGAGCCTACTGGGCTCTTCATATCTACACTTGAAACTGTGTATGGAGTCAGCCTCCACCACATCACTGCCTTATGCATTCCATTTGTCAACTACTCTGACAGTGAAAAAACTCTTTCTAATGTTTCTATGGCTCATTTGGGCACTCAATTTCCACCTGTGTCCCCCTACCGCGTGTGCCCCTTGTGTTAAATAGCCTGTCTTTATCTACCCCTATTCATTCCCTTGAGAATCTTGAATGAGGTGATCATGTCCCTCCTAACTCTTCTGTCTCTTAATGATGTAAGGCTTAATTCGCATAGTCTCTCCTCGTAGCTCATGCTCCTCAGTTCGGGTATTAGTCTGGTGGCAAACCTTTGAACCTTTTCCAGCTTAGTTTTATGCTTCACTAGATATGGACTCCTTGCTGGAGCTGCATACTCCAGGAATGGTCTGTGTTCCCTTCTCTGAGGCTGAGGGTCCCAACAACAAACTATATATATATATATATATATATATATATATATATATATATATATATATATATATATATATATATATATATATATATATATATATATATATATATATATATATATATATATATATATATATACATATATATGACATATATATATATATGTACGACATATATATATATATGTCGTACCTAGTAGCCAGAACGCAATTCTCAGCCTACTATGCAAGGCCCGATTTGCCTAATAAGCAAAGTTTTCCTGAATTAATATATTTACTATAATTGTTTTCTTATGAAATGATAAAGCTACCCTTTTCACTATGTATGAGGTCAATTTTTTTTTATTGGAGTTAAAATTAACGTAGATATATGACCGAACCTAACCAACCCTACCTAACCTAACCTAACCTATATATATAGGTAAGGTTAGGTTAGGTAGCCAAAAAAAGCTAGGTTAGGTTAGGTTAGGTAGGTTAGGTAGACGAAAAAACATTAATTCATGAAAACTTGGCTTATTAGGCAAATCGGGCATTGCATAGTAGGCTGAGAAGTGAGTTCTGGCTACTAGGTACGACATATATATATATATATATATATATATATATATATATATATATATATATATATATATATATATATATATATATATATATATATATATATATATATACATATATATATATTATTAAATATGACCGAAAAAGTAAGATTAATAATTCTAACACGAATTTTCTCAATCTTTCGTACATTACGCTTCACTGTTGGAGGTAAATCAAAAATCAATTCTCCAAAATTCATTTTTATTTCTAGTCTGACGCGACACGGGCGCGTTTCGTAAAACTTATTACATTTTCAAAGACTTTAGTTCACAAATACACAACTGATTAGAACTTACGTATCTCCGATTTTATATCTACATTTTGAGTGAGGTGGGAGGGGTGATGTGGCATTAACACAAGACAGAACAAGAGGGGATATTAATAGGGTATTAAAAGTATCAACACAAGACAGAACACAAACAATGGGTATTGAATAAAAGTGTTTGTAGAAAGCCTATTGGTCCATTTTTCTTGATGCTTCTATATTGGAGCGGAGTCTTGAGGTGGGTAGAATATAGTTGTGCAATAATTGGCTGTTGATTGCTGGTGTTGACTTCTTGATGTGTAGTGCATCGCAAACGTCAAGCCGCCTGCTATCGCTGTATCTATCGATGATTTCTGTGTTGTTTACTAGGATTTCTCTGGCGATGGTTTGGTTGTGGGAAGAGATTATATGTTCCTTAATGGAGCCCTGTTGCTTATGCATCGTTAAACGCCTAGAAAGAGATGTTGTTGTCTTGCCTATATACTGGGTTTTTTTGAGCTTACAGTCCCCAAGTGGGCATTTGAAGGCATAGACGACGTAAGTCTCTTTTAAAGCGTTCTGTTTTGTGTCTGGAGAGTTTCTCATGAGACGGCTGGCCGTTTTTCTGGTTTTATAGTAAATCGTCAGTTGTATCCTCTGATTTTTGTCTGTAGGGATAACGTTTCTATTAACAATATCTTTCAGGACCCTTTCCTCCGTTTTATGAGCTGTGGAAAAGAAGTTCCTGTAAAATAGTCTAATAGGGGGTATAGGTTTTGTGTTAGTTGTCTCTTCAGAGGTTGCATGGCTTTTCACTTTCCTTCTTATGATGTCTTCGATGAAACCATTGGAGAAGCCGTTATTGACTAGGACCTGCCTTACCCTACAGAGTTCTTCGTCGACTTGCTTCCATTCTGAGCTGTGGCTGAGAGCACGGTCGACATATGCGTTAACAACACTCCTCTTGTACCTGTCAGGGCAGTCGCTGTTGGCATTTAGGCACATTCCTATGTTTGTTTCCTTAGTGTAGACTGCAGTGTGGAAACCTCCGCCCTCCGTAAACCTCCGTAAGATTATTAATCTTACTTTTTCGGTCATATTTAATAATATATGTCTACAGGAAAGACTGCTACTAAAATATACTAACATATATATATATATATATATATATATATATATATATATATATATATATATATATATATATATATATATATATATATATATATATGTTGTACCTAGTAGCCAGAACGTCGTACTCTGCCAACTATGCAAGGCCCGGTTTGCCTAATAAGCCAAGTTTTCCTGAATTAATATATTTTCTCAAATTTTTTTCTTATGAAATGATAAAGCGAACCATTTCATTATGTATGAGATAAATTTTTCTTTATTGGAATTAAAATTAACGTTGATATATGACCGAACCTAACCAACCCTACCTAACCTAACCTAACCTATCTTTATAGGTTAGGTTAGGTTAGGTAGCCAAAAAAGTTAGGTTAGGTTAGGTAGGTTAGGTAGTCGAAAAACAATTAATTCATGTAAACTTGGCTTATTAGGCAAATCGGGCCTTGCATAGTAGGTTGAGAAGTGCGTTCTGGCTACTAGGTACGACATATATATATATACCCACGCAGGGAGACCCACTTGCCCCTTTTCTTTTTTGCATGGCTGTTAAAGAGGTCACAAGCAGGTTGACCAGCGAACTCAACATCTGGTTCCTGGACGATGGCACCCTGGCAGGGACACAGGAGTCCCTGCTAGAAGATCTACAGCTGGTGAAATCTAAGGGAGAGGAGTTAAGACTCACCCTAAACCAATTAAAGTGTGAAATCATCTCATCTAGCCAACCAACCATAGATGCAGTGCGAACCATATTGCCAGGAGCCCAAGTGATCGCTCCCACCGACAGTGTGCTACTAGGGGCACCTCTGGGCTCGAGCGCCATTGAGGTAGTCCTCGAAGAAAAGCTGAACGACCTGAGGAGGATGGAGGGAAGAATAGGGGCTTTGGACGCCCACGATGCTTTGTACCTTCTCACAAGGTGCCTGGCTTTGCCCAGACTGACCTATTTCCTAAGGTGCGCTCCCTCCTTCGACAGCCCAAAATTAACAGAATATCACACACTCCTAAGGTCAATAACCGTGAAAGTGTTAAACCTCTCCCTGCAAGATGACCAATGGGACCAAGCAACGCTCCCAGTTAGACTCGGGGGGATAGGTATTAGCAAGGCGACACAGTTAGCATTGCGGCATTCTTATCCTCGACCAGTGCAACAGGTGAATTAGTTAAGGAAATACTACCGGAACACCTAAGAGACTCCATTGGGATTCATGATCCCAAATTCGCGGAAGGAGCCGGTCAGTGGGACACTCTCGTCAACTCTCATCCTCGACCGACTTTTCCAAATGACTGCAAACAGTCCAAATGGGATAGCCCCATATGGAGAACATCGCCACATAATTGCTGGAGGCAGCTTCCAGGAAGGACAAAGCGCGTCTTCTAGCTGTGCAAGCGCCCCATGCCGGGGACTTCCTGTTGGCAGTCCCTAATTCCGCCTTGGGCACCCGCCTGGACCATCGGACCCTAAGTATTGGTGTTGCTCTGCGCCTTGCCACCCCAATCTCCACCGAACACCGGTGTATTTGCGGCCATGCACAGGCAGACCAGTACGGCAGCCATGGTCTCATCTGTCGTAAGACACAGGGAAAGATTGCCAGACATGAAGCAGTAAATGACATCATCAAGAGAAGTTTGGCTTCAGCTGGGTGCCCAGCACAAAGGGAACCTCAGTTGTGCAGGCCTGACAACAGCCAAAAACGCCCAGATGGAGTCACCCTGCAGCCGTAGAGGGAAGGTAAACAGGTCGTGTGGGACTACACGTGTGCATCTACATTGGCTGATACCTATCTACCTTACAGCACAGCTGAGGGAGGCGGGGCGGCCACCTTCAGGGAGACCCAGAAAACTAACAAGTACAGGGACCTAGAACGTTGTTACAGGTTCGTGACAATAGGCTCTGAGACTCTGGGCGCCTGGGGTAAATGTGCACTTAAGTTCCTGAAGGAGTTGGGCGAGGAACTCATTGGGAAGACTAGAGACCCAAGAGCGGCCAGTTTTCATGTTCCAGCGCCTCAGTGTCGCTGTTCAGAGGGGAAATGTGTGCTGTATCTTGGGTACGCACCCGACCCCCGAGGAGCTGGACGAGGTCTTCGAACACTGATTGGTATATTGTTATATTGTTATATAAGTGTGTGTTTTCTGTAAACTGTAGCATTGCAATAAAATCAAATAAAAATAATAATAGGGGTGGTAGGAGAGGAAAAGATTAAAGTATTCAGTGAGAATCCACAAGGTCTTCTCTGAACACTATTTATTTTCTTCTTCGAGGATGTGGGTCCCTTTAATTAAACCAGTGGTGGTACTCCTAAATATATATATATATATATATATATATATATATATATATATATATATATATATATATATATATATATATATATATATATATATATATATATATGCGAACAAGCCTGAATGCTCCCCAGGACAATATGCAACTGAAAACTCACACCCCAGAAGTGACTCGAACCCATACTCCCAGAAGCAACGCAACTGGTATTTACAAGACGCCTTAATCCACTTGACCATCACGACCGGACATAATGAGGTGATAGCCGAGGCTATTTGAACCACCCCACCGCCGGCACTCGGATAGTAATCTTGGGCATAGCATTTTACCAAATCACCTCATTCTTTGGGGCACACGTGAGGAACACAAATGCGAACAAGCCTGAATGGTCCCCAGGACAATATGCAATTGAAAACTCACACCCCAGAAGTGACTCGAACCCATACTCCCAGAAGCAACGCAACTGGTATGTACAAGACGCCTTAATCCACTTGACCATCACGACCGGACATAATGAGGTGATAGCCGAGGCTATTTGAACCACCCCACCGCCGGCACTCGGATAGTAATCTTGGGCATAGCATTTTACCAAATCACCTCATTCTTTTGGGGCACACGTGAGGAACACAAATGCGAACAAGCCTGAATGGTCCCCAGGACAATATGCAACTGAAAACTCACACCCCAGGAGTGACTCGAACCCATACTCCCAGAAGCAACGCAACTGGTATGTACAAGACGCCTTAATCCACTTGACCATCACGACCGGACATAATGAGGTGATAGCCGAGGCTATTTGAACCACCCCACCGCCGGCACTCGGATAGTAATCTTGGGCATAGCATTTTACCAAATCACCTCATTCTTTGGGGCACACGTGAGGAACACAAATGCGAACAAGCCTGAATGGTCCCCAGGACAATATGCAACTGAAAACTCACACCCCAGAAGTGACTCGAACCCATACTCCCAGAAGCAACGCAACTGGTATGTACAAGACGCCTTAATCCACTTGACCATCACGACCGGACATAATGAGGTGATAGCCAAGGCTATTTGAACCACCCCACCGCCGGCACTCGGATAGTAATCTTGGGCATAGCATTTTACCAAATCACCTCATTCTTTGGGGCACAAGTGAGGAACACAAATGCGAACAAGCCTGAATGGTCCCCAGGACAATATGCAACTGAAAACTCACACCCCAGAAGTGACTCGAACCCATACTCCCAGAAGCAACGCAACTGGTATGTACAAGACGCCTTAATCCACTTGACCATCACGACCGGACATAATGAGGTGATAGCCGAGGCTATTTGAACCACCCCACCGCCGGCACTCGGATAGTAATCTTGGGCATAGCATTTTACCAAATCACCTCATTCTTTGGGGCACACGTGAGGAACACAAATGCGAACAAGCCTGAATGGTCCCCAGGACAATATGCAACTGAAAACTCACACCCCAGAAGTGACTCGAACCCATACTCCCAGAAGCAACGCAACTGGTATGTACAAGACGCCTTAATCCACTTGACCATCACGACCGGACATAATGAGGTGATAGCCGAGGCTATTTGAACCACCCCACCGCCGGCACTCGGATAGTAATCTTGGGCATAGCATTTTACCAAATCACCTCATTCTTTGGGGCACACGTGAGGAACACAAATGCGAACAAGCCTGAATGGTCCCCAGGACAATATGCAACTGAAAACTCACACCCCAGTAGTGACTCGAACCCATACTCCCAGAAGCAACGCAACTGGTATGTACAAGACGCCTTAATCCACTTGACCATCACGACCGGACATAATGAGGTGATAGCCGAGGCTATTTGAACCACCCCACCACCGGCACTCGGATAGTAATCTTGGGCATAGCATTTTACCAAATCACCTCATTCTTTGGGGCACACGTGAGGAACACAAATGCGAACAAGCCTGAATGGTCCCCAGGACAATATGCAACTGAAAACTCACACCCCAGAAGTGACTCGAACCCATACTCCCAGAAGCAACGCAACTGGTATGTACAAGACGCCTTAATCCACTTGACCATCACGACCGGACATAATGAGGTGATAGCCGAGGCTATTTGAACCACCCCACCGCCGGCACTCGGATAGTAATCTTGGGCATAGCATTTTACCAAATCACCTCAATCTTTGGGGCACACGTGAGGAACACAAATGCGAACAAGCCTGAATGGTCCCCAGGACAATATGCAACTGAAAACTCACACCCCAGAAGTGACTCGAACCCATACTCCCAGAAGCAACGCAACTGGTATGTACAAGACGCCTTAATCCACTTGACCATCACGACCGAACATAATGAGGTGATAGCCGAGGCTATTTGAACCACAACACCGCCGGCACTCGGATAGTAATCTTGGGCATAGCATTTTACCAAATCACCTCATTCTTTGGGGCACACGTGAGGAACACAAATGCGAACAAGCCTGAATGGTCCCCAGGACAATATGCAACTGAAAACTCACACCCCAGAAGTGACTCGAACCCATACTCCCAGAAGCAACGCAACTGGTGTGTACAAGACGCCTTAATCCACTTGACCATCACGACCGGACATAATGAGGTGATAGCCGAGGCTATTTGAACCACCCCACCACCGGCACTCGGATAGTAATCTTGGGCATAGCATTTTACCAAATCACCTCATTCTTTGGGGCACACGTGAGGAACACAAATGCGAACAAGCCTGAATGGTCCCCAGGACAATATGCAACTGAAAACTCACACCCCAGAAGTGACTCGAACCCATACTCCCAGAAGCAACGCAACTGGTATGTACAAGACGCCTTAATCCACTTGACCATCACGACCGGACATAATGAGGTGATAGCCGAGGCTATTTGAACCACCCCACCGCCGGCACTCGGATAGTAATCTTGGGCATAGCATTTTACCAAATCACCTCATTCTTTGGGGCACACGTGAGGAACACAAATGCGAACAAGCCTGAATGGTCCCCAGGACAATATGCAACTGAAAACTCACACCCCAGAAGTGACTCGAACCCATACTCACAGAAGCAACGCAACTGGTATGTACAAGACGCCTTAATCCACTTGACCATCACGACCGGACATAATGAGGTGATAGCCGAGGCTATTTGAACCACCCCACCGCCAGCACTCGGATAGTAATCTTGGGCATTGCATTTTACCAAATCACCTCATTCTTTGGGGCACACGTGAGGAACACAAATGCGAACAAGCCTGAATGGTCCCCAGGACAATATGCAACTGAAAACTCACACCCCAGAAGTGACTCGAACCCATACTCCCAGAAGCAACGCAACTGGTATGTACAAGACGCCTTAATCCACTTGACCATCACGACCGGACATAATGAGGTGATAGCCGAGGCTATTTGAACCACCCCACCGCCGGCACTCGGATAGTAATCTTGGGCATAGAATTTTACCAAATCACCTCATTCTTTGGGGCACACGTGAGGAACACAAATGCGAACAAGCCTGAATGGTCCCCAGGACAATATGCAACTGAAAACTCACACCCCAGAAGTGACTCGAACCCATACTCCCAGAAGCAACGCAACTGGTATGTACAAGACGCCTTAATCCACTTGACCATCACGACCGGACATAATGAGGTGATAGCCGAGGCTATTTGAACCACCCCACCGCCGGCACTCGGATAGTATTCTTGGGCATAGCATTTTACCAAATCACCTCATTCTTTGGGGCACACGTGAGGAACACAAATGCGAACAAGCCTGAATGGTCCCCAGGACAATATGCAACTGAAAACTCACACCCCAGAAGTGACTCGAACCCATACTCCCAGAAGCAACGCAACTGGTATGTACAAGACGCCTTAATCCACTTGACCATCACGACCGGACATAATGAGGTGATAGCCGAGGCTATTTGAACCACACCACCGCCGGCACTCGGATAGTAATCTTGGGCATAGCATTTTACCAAATCACCATCATTCTTTGGGGCACACGTGAGGAACACAAATGCGAACAAGCCTGAATGGTCCCCAGGACAATATGCAACTGAAAACTCACACCCCAGAAGTGACTCGAACTCATACTCCCAGAAGCAACTGCAACTGGTATGTACAAGACGCCTTAATCCACTTGACCATCACGACCGGACATAATGAGGTGATAGCCGAGGCTATTTGAACCACCCCACCACCGGCACTCGGATAGTAATCTTGGGCATAGCATTTTACCAAATCACCTCATTCTTTGGGGCACACGTGAGGAACACAAATGCGAACAAGCCTGAATGGTCCCCAGGACAATATGCAACTGAAAACTCACACCCCAGAAGTGACTCGAACCCATACTCCCAGAAGCAACGCAACTGGTATGTACAAGACGCCTTAATCCACTTGACCATCACGACCGGACATAATGAGGTGATAGCCGAGGCTATTTGAACCACCCCACCTGCCGGCACTCGGATAGTAATCTTGGGCATAGCATTTTACCAAATCACCTCATTCTTTGGGGCACACGTGAGGAACACAAATGCGAACAAGCCTGAATGGTCCCCAGGACAATATGCAACTGAAAACTCACACCCCAGAAGTGACTCGAACCCATACTCACAGAAGCAACGCAACTGGTATGTACAAGACGCCTTAATCCACTTGACCATCACGACCGGACATAATGAGGTGATAGCCGAGGCTATTTGAACCACACCACCGCCGGCACTCGGATAGTAATCTTGGGCATTAGCATTTTACCAAATCACCTCATTCTTTGGGGCACACGTGAGGAACACAAATGCGAACAAGCCTGAATGGTCCCCAGGACAATATGCAACTGAAAACTCACACCCCAGAAGTGACTCGAACCCATACTTCCAGAAGCAACGCAACTGGTATGTACAAGACGCCTTAATCCACTTGACCATCACGACCGGACATAATGAGGTGATAGCCGAGGCTATTTGAACCACCCCACCGCCGGCACTCGGATAGTAATCTTGGGCATAGAATTTTACCAAATCACCTCATTCTTTGGGGCACACGTGAGGAACACAAATGCGAACAAGCCTGAATGGTCCCCAGGACAATATGCAACTGAAAACTCACACCCCAGAAGTGACTCGAACCCATACTCCCAGAAGCAACGCAACTGGTATGTACAAGACGCCTTAATCCACTTGACCATCACGACCGGACATAATGAGGTGATAGCCGAGGCTATTTGAACCACCCCACCTGCCAGGCACTCGGATAGTAATCTTGGGCATAGCATTTTACCAAATCACCTCATTCTTTGGGGCACACGTGAGGAACACAAATGCGAACAAGCCTGAATGGTCCCCAGGACAATATGCAACTGAAAACTCACACCCCAGAAGTGACTCGAACCCATACTCCCAGAAGCAACGCAACTGGTATGTACAAGACGCCTTAATCCACTTGACCATCACGACCGGACATAATGAGGTGATAGCCGAGGCTATTTGAACCACAACACCGCCGGCACTCGGATAGTAATCTTGGGCATAGCATTTTACCAAATCACCTCATTCTTTGGGGCACACGTGAGGAACACAAATGCGAACAAGCCTGAATGGTCCCCAGGACAATATGCAACTGAAAAATCTCACCCCAGAAGTGACTCGAGCCCATACTCCCAGAAGCAACGCAACTGGTGTGTACAAGACGCCTTAATCCACTTGACCATCACGACCGGACATAATGAGGTGATAGCCGAGGCTATTTGAACCACCCCACCACCGGCACTCGGATAGTAATCTTGGGCATAGCATTTTACCAAATCACCTCATTCTTTGGGGCACACGTGAGGAACACAAATGCGAACAAGCCTGAATGGTCCCCAGGACAATATGCAACTGAAAACTCACACCCCAGAAGTGACTCGAACCCATACTCCCAGAAGCAACGCAACTGGTATGTACAAGACGCCTTAATCCACTTGACCATCACGACCGGACATAATGAGGTGATAGCCGAGGCTATTTGAACCACCCCACGGCCGGCACTCGGATAGTAATCTTGGGCATAGCATTTTACCAAATCACCATCATTCTTTGGGGCACACGTGAGGAACACAAATGCGAACAAGCCTGAATGGTCCCCAGGACAATATGCAACTGAAAACTCACACCCCAGAAGTGACTCGAACCCATACTCACAGAAGCAACGCAACTGGTATGTACAAGACGCCTTAATCCACTTGACCATCACGACCGGACATAATGAGGTGATAGCCGAGGCTATTTGAACCACCCCACCGCCAGGCACTCGGATAGTAATCTTGGGCATAGCATTTTACCAAATCACCTCATTCTTTGGGGCACACGTGAGGAA